>NW_011500431.1:7369-8308 GCF_000495115.2 Populus euphratica | reverse complement strand
ATTAGTACTACTACTACTACTACTACTACTACTACTATTATTATTGTAATTATTGTTATTACTATTATTATTGTTGTTGTTGTTTATAATTGTTGTAACTAATTTGAACAATTAACCTTTCTGTGGTTTGACCCCGGCCTTGCCGGGTTATTTATTACTTCGACACTCTTGCACTTGGGAGAAGACATCAATCTTTTAGTCATGTCATTTACCTAAGTCAAAACAGGGTAAGGATTCCATCTTTGTAATTGCTGATAGGTTTTCAAATATGGCACAATTCATTCCAAGTCATAAAACTGATGATATAACTAACGTTGTTGATTTTTTTTTAAAGAGATAGTACGGCGTCACAGGGTCTCTAAAACTATTGTTTCTGATAGAGATGTTAAGGTTCTTAGCTATTCTTGGAAGGTGTTATGGGGAAAATTAGGTACTAAACTGTTGTTTTCAACTACTTGTCACCCCCAAACAGATCGACAAATTAAAGTAGTTAATAGGACCTTGATGCGGATCAGCCTACCACCAAGTGTAATCATGCCAACACTCATTGGAGGTGCCAATTGGGCCAATCACAAGAGTTAGGGCTAAGAAGCTTAAAGAAGCATTGAATGGGCTTGTTCAGAACCTATGGAACAAAATGGACCTAAAGGGGCTTAGGACATTTAAGGAGCATGAAGGACAGCCTTTAATTCATTTAGTTCAAGTCCAAGAAGAGCCCAATTCATGTGGAACAAGGGGTTGATGTGTCCAGTCCAATACCAGCATTGTTAGGCTTGTCTTTTTCTAATACTACAAGGATAAAGAGTCAGCAATTTATTCTCCTAACTAAGTAAGGAAGTTGGCCAAATCTTATTCCTATAGAGGGGAGGACTATTTAATGCTTTTCCTCACTTAGGAAGGAAAGTAATTAAATCAGCAACAAAGGAGGAAATTTGTTTT
>NW_011500431.1:0-6597 GCF_000495115.2 Populus euphratica | reverse complement strand
TTGGTATCAGAGCTTGGCTCCATTAATCAGGTTATATCTTCCTGAAATTTTCGTTTCTTGTTAATTCCGCAAAAATTCCTTAGTACCCAATTTCTTCTTCTCCTTGAATTTGCGACATATAAAAAGAACAAAAATTATTATTTCATTCTGTTATTGTTAAAAATATATCAGTAGCATAAAAAAAAAATAGAAAAGCAAAGAAAAATTGTTCAAAAAGACGTTTATTAGATTCTGCCGCAGAAAATGAAAGATGGCCCCTGCGCAAGGATGACACGCACAAATCGAGAAATGGTCCAAATTTTTTCAACTTACCAAAAAAAAAAAAATGAAAGATGGGACAAGTGGATCAAATCAACTCCGAATTATTCCAAATTTGATATTATAATTACTGGGGTCCTAATAGCATTACATAGCAAATATGGGGTCAATTGGACATCATTTTCTTTGGGTTTCAAATTCGGGTCTATTCAGGTCTAATTCATAACGTTTTTACGTCAGTATATCAAACTTTGTCAGAAATTGTTCAAACCTTATATTCTGTTTATTTGGGTTGATATCGCACTATATCTAAAATTTTAACTCAATTGGACCTTATTTACTATAGGTTCCAGATTCAGACTTAACTTGTCGTAAATGAGTTTGTCTTGCGTCACCATTTGAAATTCGCTTGCTTTTTGTTGATTTCATTTCTTGCAGTTTATTTTCATCATATCCAACATATTTGGTTGTTGTTTAATGATTTTTCATATTTTGTTTTTTGTTTTTATTCAAGTCTTCAGTTTCGTTCATATTTCGGATAGACTCGCTTGCTACTCACGAGACTATCATCACAGTTTCGTTTTGCTTGTTTTCTAGTTTTTTTCATTGCTTCTTGAGTCATATATATATTTGGATAGCGCTGCCAAGTTGGTTCTATTTGGTGTTGGTTTCAGTTTCGCAAGAACTGCAAGAAGGTGAGACGAGAGGTGTGAGCGTGTGAGGATATTAAGAGTGTTTGAGCGAAACACGAGTGACGTGAGGATAAATTTTCTTTTACCACTAACAAATTAAGGTTTAAGAATACATGTTAAATAAGTATATATGTGATCACCTTTAGAGAATAGAGAGGCTTGGAACCACTTTTTGCAGGTACTATCATGTCAAATCAAAACAAAACACCGCCCCATCCCGAGGGAGAACTTACATTTCAAATGCAAGCCATGACACAAATGATGGAGAGGATGAATTTTGTGATGGGAAATGTGTGTGACAGACTTGATAGGGTGGAGAAACGTGGTAATGAGGCTGGTAAGAGCACCCAAAATGTGAAGCTTGGGGTGGAACCGAAAGCAAACAATAGCAGTAGGGCCAACAGGCCAAGATGGGCTGATTGTGAGGATTTTGAGGAGGCCGTTGGTGATATCTGGAGCTACAGATCTCAGATTTAGGTCCAATTTATATGGATGGAAAGGTAAGACATAGGCCTACAACTTTTATATGGAGCCCAAGATCTAAAAAGGCCATTATCAAGTCCAAATTGTAGCAACAACAAAGAAGCCCGAATCTGTCTTCCAGCCCGAGCACTGTTCGGTATTTTGGCCATATCTGGAGTTCTAGAAGTCCAAATGAGCTGAATTTTTTACACAAGAAAGCTGAGACAATTGCCTACAACTTTCATGTTTACAACTGGCTCCAATTGTGACGTTATCAATAACGTTTTGGGCAGACAAGAGAAGATAAGGATTGTCACCAAGTCAAAAGTTGGCCACCCACTTATCAATTAGTCATCAAATCAATAGTTCCCAATTTTGGCCTATAAAAGGAGGCATTTTCCATGCATTTAGGCATCTTGGTTTCCAGATCAAGATCATGCTCTTCCTTTCTCTCTTTGTATTTTTTTTGTAATGTTTATACTTTGCTTTCATTAATATTAAGTTTATGCCTTTCATTTCCTTTCCTTTACTTAGTTAACTTTTATGTTCTTATTTTGTTTATCTATTTTGCTTTCTTTCATTATGTCTAGCTAAGTTACTTATGTCAAGGTGAAAAGGTTACACTAATGGTGTGAGAATAAGTATAATGTAAACTTAATATAGACCTTAATGTTTGATACTAACATGTTTTATATTTGTTATCTTGTTCACTCTTTAATACTTTGCTTGTTAAATGACTAATCTTGATTTATGTTGTATAACACTTGGTACAACAAATGCTTGGCACTTTCATAGCCCATAATGTATGGTATAACCGACACCTGAGCTATGAAAGGAACTTGATTTGTTGTTAACATAAGTTATAATCATGAATGCTTGACGAGATTTACAAGTACTAGCATTAATCGAATAAGATGACTAATGTAATCATGTTAACAATATATAATCTGATTGGAACCTCCTTTGCGTGTGGTTTTCAATTCAATAATAAGAGTTTATACTATACTTGTTTGATATACCATTAGTGGAACCTCTAACCTTGACATTTGTTATTATTATTGTTTAATCTTTACATTAATTTTCCATCTCCAAGTTCTCATCATCTTCTTCTTCTTCTCTTTCTTTATTATTATTATTATTACTACTACTACTATTACTACTACTACTACTACTACTACTACTACTATTATTATTGTTATTATTATTATTATTATTATTGTTGTTGTTGTTGTTGTTGTTGTTGTTATTGTTATTGTTATTGTTGTTGTATTATTTTTATTTATAATTTGTACACTTAACCTCCCTATGGTTCGACCCCTGTCTTGCCGGGTTATTTATTACTTCGACACTCCTGCACTTGGGAGAAGACATCAACCTTTTAGTCGTGTCAAGTTTTTGGCGCCGTTGCTGGGGAGGTAAGTTCTTGTATAAATTATACTATTTATTTTATTTTCTCTTTTCACTTTTCTTGTATATAACTTTGTTTCGTTTTATTTTGTTTTCTTCCTCCTTCTTTTGCTTTCTTCTTCTTTTTTATTTTATTGCTACACGTGCATGAGAGTGTGGTCACGTACATCAAGTGGTAGACTTTGTAGGGTATCCTCATCATTTTTAGAAAATATGGCCGAAGAAGATAATCAATCACTTCAAAATGAGAATAATGAGAATAACCATGCTAGAACATTTAGAGACCACATGAATCCCACAAGAACAAGTGCACCATCATGCATAGTTTTTCCTCTCGATGCATCTCATTTTAATTTTAAACCAGGCATTATTCAACTTTTACCTTCTTTTCATGGCTTAGAATTGGAAAATCCATACTTGCATTTAAGGGAATTTGAGGAGGTGTGCAACACATATAATAACTTAAATTGTAGCATGAACACCATCAGATTAAAGCTTTTTCCTTTTTCATTAAAAGATAAAGCTAAAACATGGCTACAAAATTTAAGACCAGGATCCATTCGTGCTTGGGATGAAATGCAACAACAGTTTTTGAAGAAGTTTTTCCCATCTCATAGAACAAACTCTTTCAAGAGACAAATCACCACTTTCACTCAAAAACGAGGAGAAACATTTTACAAATGTTGGGATAGGTATCGAGACTTGCTTAGTACTTGCCCTCATCATGGTTTTGAAACATGGAGATTGGTTTCACATTTCTATGAAGGGTTAACACCTAAAGATAGGCAAATGGTTGAATTGATGTGCAATGGAACTTTTGAAGATAAAGACCCTGATGAAGCAATGGAGTACTTAGACTTGTTAGCTGAAAATGCTCAAAATTGGGACACTGCAGGTACTTATGAGGCACCGAGTAAAACTCAACCTCATACATCTAGTGGAGGTATGTACAACCTTAGGGAAGATCATGACCTTCAAGCCAAGTTTGCATCTTTAGCTAGAAAAGTCGAGGCACTAGAATTGAAAAAGAGTGGTCAATTAAAATATGTTGAAAACATTGTGTGTCAAATCTGTGAAACAAATGAACACTCAACCAGTAACTGTCCAACCTTGCCTTCTTTTAAGAAATGTCTCCATGAACAAGCCCATGCTTTAAACAGTTTCCAAAAGCCCAACCACAACCCATACTCCCAAACATACAACTCTGGTTGGAGAAATCACCCAAATTTCAGTTGGAAGAGTGAGAACAACAATGCACAAACTTCACAACCACCATTTCAAGCACACCACAATTTTCAAAATTATCATAGATATGCACCTCCTTTTGCTCCACCTCCTACAAGAAATTTTGAGAAAACTTTGTATGCATTCATTGAAAAGCAAGAGACAACTAACACTCAACTTGCTCAAAGCATAACAGATTTTAAAGATACTCTTGCAAAATTCACATCTGCTCTCAGTTTCCAAGAGAAAGGTAAGTTTCCATCTCAACCACAACAAAATCCTAAGGGGCAATACAATGCAAATGCGAGTAGTTCCAGAAGCCAACACATGGATCAAGTTAAATCAGTCACTACTCTACACAGTGGTAAGGTTATTGAAAAACCCTCTCTTGAACCTTATGAGAAAGATGATGAGTCAATTTCTAAGGGAAAGGAAGGGGTTGAATCTGAAAATTGCGAAGAAACGACTGATTCTCCGCCAGACTTCCATTTTCTCATGCCATGACCAATCAGAAAGAAATCGAGGATGAAAAAGGCATCGAAAAGGTTGATGCGGATCTTTTATCAAAAGTGACAACAGATTCGACACCCGACATCACACCAATCGATGATTACTTTCCTGATGAATCTCTACTTTCTCTTAATTCAATGCCTTGGTTTGCTAAAAATATCAATTTTCTTGCTTCAGGATTTTTGCCAACTCATTCGAGTATTGAAGACAAAAGAAAATTTTTGAGCAACGAGCAAAATTTTTATTGGGATGACCCTTACTTATTCAATTATTGTCTTGATCAAATATTTCAAAAATGCATTCTCGACAATGAGGTAACTAATTTCATTAAATTTTGTTACTCTAAGGCATGTGGGGATCATTTCTCATCAAAAAAGAGGATTGTAGAAATCTTACAAAGTGGATTTTATTGGCCCATTATATTCAAGGAGTCAGATGCATTCCGCAAAAACTGTGAAAATTGTCAGAAGGTGGGATTTATTTCAAAACACAGAGAGTCTTTAGATAATCTTCTATTGACTCATAAGTCTCATCATAGTCGAGATAAGCATTGTGTAATTCATGACTTATGAACCCATTTTCATAAAGAACATACTTGGCATAGTCTTGGGAATCTGACTAAAAAAGACCACGTTTGCCAGTTTTTAAGAAAACTGGATGGGAAGCCTATCCCCGACCCATTGAGGGCGTTTAAGCTGTTCTTGGACGTAAAACCAAGGGAAGATGTGAGCCACAATCACAACTGCGATTTGAAATTTTTTGTTTGTAAAAACTTGTGTCTTTTGGTTTTATTATTGTGTTTTGTTATTTCTTATTTTTGTTTCAGTGTGTTTCAAGTTTTGTTAGTGTTCGTTATTTCAGGTGATATCTTCTATACTCTATCTTTCTACCTTAGAACATTGAGGACAATGTCTCGTTTTGGTTGGGGGGAGAGGGTAGTAGTTGATAAAAAAAAAAATTGTTTTTCATTTCATAAAGCATGTGCATAATTGTTGTTACTAGGATGGCAGAGTAAAGGAGTTCTTTTGTTAAAGTGACTCTTGAGACGCATTTTAGTAACCATTCTTAACAAGGTCTATTATAATACTTCCTGAAATATTCAAGTTTACAAACTCTCGAATTGTTACCGCTTAATTCTGCTCATATACTTATTTAACATGTATTCTTAAACCTTAATTTACACACACACACACACACACACACACACTTTAACATATGATTGTGGGTTGCATATTGGATTATTACATTATTTATGTTCTTTTGTTAAAGGTAATGATGCGAACCTCGTGATCACATGGTCACGCAACCCACACGCAAAGATGCCAATTCCCGGAAAGCCAAGTAAAATCAGGTTTGATAGGAGTGTGACACAAAGATAACTTGTACCTAGGCACCAGCACTATTGGAAACGGAAACCCCCACCCAACGAATATTGATTCGCGAACGAGAAGTATAAGGATGACGCCACGAAGACAGTTGTTCTTCGATAAGTCATTTTTTAGTTCATTTAGAGAACCATGGAAGGGAGATTATCTCACCAACACACATACACACAAAGTGCGGCAAACAAGAAGTTTTATTTATCTGAATAGTCTTCTTCTACATGTTTGGTTATGCCTCTATTTATAGTGATTCTAGACTTAAAAGAAACCCTAATGAACCCCCCTTAGGTGGACTTATATGTAGCCCACTTACAATTGACCCAAATAAGTAATAATAACCCAAAGACTATGAAGAAAATAAATAAAATATAAAAATCCGAAAATTACTATCCTAAATATGCTAGAATCAGATTTGTCACCATTAAGAAGTCCCAAATAGACTAGGAAATCTGATCTGAAGGTAGAATGTATTCTAAAGTCTTCTTTCCTTTTATAGCTCGGATGAATAAGGAATCCTTGTAAGAAAAGGATTCTGAAATAATTATGAATCCTTGCCACTTGAAAACTATGTTGCAGCCCATTAAACATCCTTGTAGAATTAGTATATTTCCAAAATAAGCTGCCACATCCCTTTAGGAAAAGCATCCTAGCCAAATAGGAAG
>NW_011505314.1:0-3774 GCF_000495115.2 Populus euphratica | reverse complement strand
TGTCAATATTATAAAAATATATTTTATAATATTCCTAAAATATCTTAATGATATTATTTTTTAACAAAATAAAAATTAAAAGTGAATGTAATAATTGTATAGAAAGAAGAATAAAAAAAATATAAATCTTAATTCCCTACAAAAAAAATAACGAATGAAAAAATTACAATGATAAAATAAAAAATAAAAAATAAATTAACTCGAGTTTGTCTAAGCCGTAATATAGATGAATTCATAAAACTAAATTCCCCACTAGAACTAGTCATGATCATTTTTTATCATCTAGCTTCAGCAAAAATCAAACCATATTTATAACATGATCGTGATACTGAGATAACTTTATGAAAAGCAAACTAAATAAAATGACAAAATTCAATTATTAAACCAATCTAATATTGAAGGGAAAAATAAAAAAAAAATAGTGAAAAAAAATCTAAGTCAAACTTTATGAACTTGCTAGATCCATAACTCAAAACATAATATCTGGATAACTCTATTAAAAAAAACACAAAAAATATTAATTTTAAATGAATCTGATCATCATGTATGAAATTTAAAAAATAATTGAAGTTATCTTAATCCAACCTTTAGAACCCGTGAAACATGTCACATCTGAAAAAATAACAGAGTAAAATCTTTAACCAACCAAAATAATTAGGAATAAACTTGAAAAATAAAAAAAATAAGAAAAAAATAAAAAAAGATGTAGATTTTAAAAAAATGAGAATTAAATTTGATAAAAAAAAATAAAAAAAAATAAGAAATGGAATTGAAAAACAATTTCAACTAATAAAAGGATGAGAGAAAAAAGAGAGGATCATATTTGATATATAAATCAAATCTCAAATGATAAAATTAAAAAAAAAATTAATTCAATAAAGGATTCAAGATCATATACATTGTAATTAAAATAATGAGAATTAAATCTTATATGAAAATAAAATATTGATGAATAAAATTTTTAAAAAATAACTCAATAAATGATTCGAGACCAAATACACTGCAATCAAGAGAATGAGAATCTAATTTGACTCAATAAACAAATAAACCAGACTTATTCATTATTTTACAATAGCCATCATATTTTTATAGGAGATGAAAAAGGAAGGGAGAAAAAAACATGTGATCGGAGCTTAATCTCAGGTCTTCAAACAACACATGCCTCACCACCATAATGGAGGCAGCGAGGTACATCAAATATTGTCTCTGACAATGACGTTTAAAGTTGTTTTGGTCCCATATGCTCCATTCAAAGGGCACTGGTGATACCCAATTGCAAGCCCATGTCATTTTTTTTAATTTAAATAAAGTTTATATATATATATATTAAAAAAAATCCAATTACCTCTGATCCAATATAAGAATAATATGAAAAATTATAACAAAATAATTAAAGTGTCTTTGCATCTAAGGCTCAATAAATATTTTTTGGGGTATTTAAGGAATTATATTATACAAACAAAATTAAAAAGCCTAAAAATCCCCTTGATCTTAGAATAATATTTTTTTTCTTTTAAAAATAATTTAATAATTACATTGTGTATCAAAAATATAAAAATATATATTGACTAACCCCCTTATTATTTATTATTAGTAATGATTAATGGATCTCGTGAAGAAGACTTTCTTATCTTTAAGTCCAAGTCATGTGAGTTTGCCTTTCAAGAATAAAATAGTGATTTTTATATGCAAATTCACGGTAAAATATGAGTGTGTGCACATTAAATCCCTGAGCTCTTTTAAGTTTTTGTATAATAATTTATTTATTGATTTATAAAAAAAATAAAATCAATTCTATACATTCATGGAATTTCTTAAGATTAATGACTTTATAAAGTTGATAAATACATTCAAATATTGAAGATGAACTACTAGATATGAAGATTATAAACACCTACAAAACAAAACTCATGTTAAGTTTATAAGACTTTTAATGTCCAAGTTAAAAAAAAATATAGGAGAAATAAAATTTTTGAAGCCATGAAGAGGATATATTTGTAAAAATATAATAATGAAAGTGATAAAAATATGCATTGATAAATCTAGAAATAAAGAATTATGAAATTTGACCTTATAGAATGAGAAACTTCCTTACTTGGTAGTTCATGAATGTTTATTAAATCACAAACCATGTCAACTTATACAAAGGTAAGGATGGAGTATGAAAAATATTATAATCCTCATTTTATGATAATCATTTAAGGTAACAACTCTTGATGGTTGATGATTTATCATTGAATAGATAATAAGGTTGTCATGTGGGTCATTCACTAGGTATGAATATCTCGAACATGTTTTCACAGATCTAATTATAACAAAAGAACATGAAAGCGATTAATATTAATTACAAATTATATGAATAGAGAGTGGAGTAAATTATGTTCATACTTCATGTGTTTGGGCATATGCTTTCACATAGGTTTATATTCAAGCTTGTGTCTCTGAGTAAGTTTATACCAAGAATTGTGTTTTTAGATAGGTTTGCCTTCTTATTTGAGTATATTACTTTGTTGGGCTATACAAACACTTTCAAGTCTGACTTAGAAATTAATGGATTGTAAGGTAAAGGGTCAATTGAACTTCTTAAAGGTATAATAGCCCATCTTAGGTCTAGTGGAGCATTGAACCATATAAAATGTCAAGATCTAAAGAGATTTAATATGCATTCAAGTTTTAGATCCCTAGATATAATCCATGCCCTTTGAGCTTTATCTCGTGTTATATATCAAGGATTATAAATTTAAATTCATCAGTTTATAACAAATTAAAAGGTATATAAAATATCTAATAATATCAATATCAATATCACAATGAATATTATTGGTTGAACATGATTCGAGGCAACCTTTTTAGAGAACACTAGTTTTTAAACCATATTATGCTAAAGGTTGGATTAAAAATATTTAAACTTACAAAAATATTCAAGTCCTAAAATTTGTTTTGAAGTTGCTATTAAACTTAAGTCAGAAGGTCAAGTTTATATTATCTTGACTAGATTTCTCACACAATCCTAATTTAAAGTTATCCTTATAAGAATTATATTGAGGTGATTCACTTGACTTGATAGGTCTAAAAATAGCTTGGATGATTGTAAAAAAAATATAGTTTGGTTTTAACAAAAACAATTCAAAATGATATTTTTTTAAAATTGAAATATTGACATATTAGATTAATCTAAACTTTACAGCTTAACTCGCAAAACTTGCATTCGAATCATGGACTCCTCTAAGTTTAAAAACTTTATTTTTTAAACTATTTTTTATTTAAAGGTATAATAAAAAAAAACAGACGCTCATAAAATTGATTACCAATAAAACACTAGGATATTTATCTAAGATTGCGATAATCTCACATAAAGTAAGCTAAAATAAATTTGAAAAATCAATTACAAATTAATTAAATGTTAAAGGATAAAATTGATAAAAAAAAAAGGGATTCAATTGATAGAAAAAACATAAATATGGAATTAAAAAAAAACTATTTAGTATTGTTATTAAATCTTATTCAACAAATCAATCTTAAAATCCTATAATCCAACTCTTTACTCGGTCCGAGTTTAAAATTAACCTACTTAAAAATTGATTCTACTTGACTTTGTTGGCTTAGTAGATTTAAATGCAAAATAGATTAACAATAAAAGTTTGGTTTGGCTTTAAAAGTATATAAAAATAATATCCTTTTCTTTTTATAAAAAATTAAGATGCAACATAATAAATTGATATAGGTTTTATATGTTACTTGTAAAATCTGTAACCTAAATCATAAATTTTACTG
>NW_011505313.1:0-3777 GCF_000495115.2 Populus euphratica | reverse complement strand
TATCCTTGGGCCTGGTTTTGGAAGTTTTGTAGTTTTTCTTATGAACCAATAGATTGGTTTAACAAACCAGTCAATCTATTAGTCCTAAATTTAAATAGATGTTGTGAATGTGAACCATGACATTAATTAAGATTTTGTCATGGTTCTCAACTTCGACATTTAATTGATATCGTGGTTCTAACAACATTCAAAAGTGTGTTATTTTGTCAAAACATTTTACTTATATGTCATTTTACTATTTATTTGCATTTTATATGTTAATTATCTAATTTATACTAATTTTGCTAGTCATATCATTTTTTGTGATTTGCACGCATAATGTGAGTATAAATAACCATATCTTTCATTCATGGGATATGAACAATGTGTAACAAATAAAAAAACAACTAAAATAAAAGGTATCTTGCAATAATAGATATATTTTTTTATTTATTATTGTGAAATGATGATTTTACTCTTCTAAAAAACATTCATAAGCCTTGGTTTCAGGGTACTTTCTTCTTTTTATGAGTTAGATTAGTCATTAAAAATATGTTCAAAGTATGGTTGTGTTTCCCATCTTTTTTTGCATAGTAAAATGATATAATTATCTATAGAATAAAAATTTTATAAACCCTACATAGAGGGCTAAATAAGTATTTTGTTTGTTGATGTGCATTGAATTAACAAGTATGCCTATAAGGTAGAAAAATCAAACCATAAGGTTGGGGGCTTTTGGGTCTTTTTACATTGGTTTTTTATTAATTATTAGGGTAATCAAGGACATATACATTTTTTCATATTAATTAATTTTAAAAAGTTGATTATATGTCCTTTGTGCACTTCGACGTGTTGCACTTAAGGTGATGCGTGTAATGCCTCACGATGACAAAAAATACCTTTTAAGAGTGTCATTGGATACGTCATCGCATCTTTTTTCTCCTGGTACAACACGTGTAGACGAATGTTGTGCAGTTTATCACTGTTTAGTCTTGGTCAGCCTTTTGTTCCTTTTTCTTTTATCTCTTCTACTTAAAAAATACAACCTAACTCATTCTTTATACTCTTCTACTTAAAAAATACAACCTAACTCTTTCTATTCTTTGTATTTCAACTTCAATCCTTGTTCTTTTGATTTTAGTTTTTGTCTTTATCCTTTTTCTTAAAGTTTTATTTATTTTGAATTTAATCTCCAATTCTACTTTGGCATATATAATGTTTTTCAATTTGATCATTCTTCTTTTGATTTCTATTTTTTTTCCTTGGTCTTTTTGTGAAGATTTTGATGGTTTTTAACTTCATCATTTAATACAAGTTTGTGGTGTTTTTTTTCTTCTAATTTGATCCTTATTCTTTTGATTTTCTTTTTATCCTTTTGGTTTTTTTTTTATTTTTAATTTAACCTTTCGATCAAAAAAATGTTCTTGCCCTCTTTTATTAATTTAACCTTTCGATCAAAAAAATGTTTTTGCCCTCTTTTACTTTTGATTTTTACTTTCATTCTTTTAATTACTATTTTTATCATTTGAGATCCTTTTGAATTTGATTGGACTTTTTTTTTTCCATATATGGTGCTTCTGATATAATGACACGTGTCATGAATTTTAAAAGTTATTTATTGCATTGTTTTAAGACCTAACTCCAGGGTCAATGCAGATAATTTTTAAGTTAAGAGTCACGTGGGTAGGTGGGTTGACCAGATTAACTAAGTCAATCCATTTTTTTTATTTTTATAAAAATATAAAAATAATTCATTTTGAAAAATAGTAAAAAGAAAAATAAAAAGATTAACAGGTTTTGACAAGGTTTTTCCAAAACTAATTGGGTTAAGGATCAACCTCGTTTTTTTTAACTAGATCATATTAGGTCAATCCCTCTTATTCTTATTGAAATTTGGCTGACCTAAGCCCCATATCACTCGGGTCATGTGTTATTATGATTTTAGTACACAGGATACATGTTTTCCTAGTTAAATTGAGGTGACTCGCCTTTTATTACCTAATTTACATGTTTATCACTCAACTTCAAGTTTACTTAGGCAATTTTTTTTTGTCTTTTTTATCCAATTACAAACTTCCAGAGATTTTCTTTTCCATTGTTATCATAGTCAGATTTTAAAAATGAATTGTTCATTTATTGTTGTTGCTGATTTTTTTTAATCACCTGATTAAAATAAAATAAACTTATTCAACCCAGTTAAGGCTATAACCCAAGTGGTTTCATTTTTTTATTTTTTAAAATGCATAGGCGACATGACACCTAGACATCACTTCTTACATAAAAAGATAGACCTATGGTGAAGTGTGAGCCTTGTGTTTGTTCCCACCTATAATGGATCAATTTAATTTCTCTCTTATGAATGTTTATACATAAGTATTATAATACATGTTTTTATATTCAACTTGCATTAAATTTTTCAATATTCTTTTAACTGGTTGGTTGATATTGTTAATTTATTAAAATTAAGTTTACTTCTTGATTAGTACTTCAAAGTGCATTTTTATTAAGGTTTTATATCAACATTTTGCGTTTGAAGTATCAATAACTTCTTAACTAAAACATGTTTTTATAATAACAAGTTTGATACTATAAGATACCTTTAATTTATGATAAATGTTCATCTTAAATGCAGAACTATCATATAAATCAAAGGATTGATTGATGAGTTCAACTACTAAAATTAAGAAGACAAAGAGAGGATAAAGCTTAGAAAAGAGATGTTGGTTCAATTCAAATTAAAACATTGTTCTGTTATTGCATCATATCTAGAGTTGCAGATTTTCAATATCAATTTGGTTTATATGGCTAGAAAGCTAAGACATAGCCCTAAAACATTCATGTGGAATGCAAGACTCGTTTGGAAGTCTAAAGAACAACAACGGAAAAGTCTGAATCTATCCTACAGCTTAGATACTGTTTAGTGTTTAGCCCATATCTTGAGTTCTAAAAGCCTAAATGACCTTCATATTTTTTTGTTGGAAAACTGAGATAATTTCCTATAACTTTCTTAATCAAGTCTGTTCAAATTTTTATGTTAGCAATGACATTTTATTCAGATAAGAAGATAAGGATTGTGATCAACTCAAGATGTGGCACCCACTCAACAATTAGTTAACAAATTAATAGTTTCCAATTTTAGCCTATAAAAGAAAGCATTTGCCATGCATTTAGATATCTTGATTTTCAGATCAATATCATATTCTTGCTCTCTCTTTATTGTAATACTTAAGTTTTGCTTATATTAATCTCTTGTTTATACTTCTCATTTCCTTTCTTTTACTTAGTTAACTTTTATTTTATTTATGTTCTTATCTTGTTTATTTATATTTCTCTATTTTATTATGTTTAATTAAGTTTATTATGTCAAAGTGAAAAGGTTACATTAATGGTGTAAGAATAAGTATAGTATATACTCAACATGGATCTTAATGTTTGATACTTACATGTTTCGTATTTGTTATCTTGTTTACTTTTAATACTTTGCTTGTTAAATGGTTAATTTAGATTTGTATTATATAACACTTGGTATAACAAATACTTGACAATTTTATAGACCAACCATATGGTATAACTAATACTTGTACTGTAAAAGGAACTTAATTTGTTGTTAACATAAGTTATAATCATGAATACCTTACAACATTTACAATTATTAGCATTATTTGAATAAGATAACTAATGTAATCATATTAATAATTTATAATCCGATTAAAACTTTTTTTGTGTGTGGTTTCTAGTTGAGTAATAAAAAGAGTTTATACTTGACAATTATTTTATTCTTTTTTAATCATTTTATTA
>NW_011505367.1:0-3654 GCF_000495115.2 Populus euphratica | reverse complement strand
GTAGATTTTATCAGATAATAGCTTATCTTAAGTAAAGTGTATTTGAGGTGCTAATACATTTTGTTTAAGCAACCAGTTCCAGTACCTGATTGACACGACTAAAAGGTTGATGTCTTCTCCCAAGTGCAGGAGTGTCGAAGTAATAAATAACCCGGCAAGACCGGGGTCGAACCACAGGGAGGTTATTTGTACAAATTATAAATAACAATAATACAACAACAATAACAATAACAATAATAACAATAATAATAATAATAATAATAATAATAGTAATACTACTAATACTAATAATAATAATAATAATACTAATAGTAGTAGGTAATAATAATAATAATAAAGAAAGAGAAGAAGAAGAAGATGATGAGAACTTGGAGATGGAAAATTAATGTAAGGATTAAACAATAATAATAACAAATGTCAAGGTTAGAGGTCCCACTAATGGTATATCAAACAAGTATAGTATAAACGCTTATTATTGAATTGGAAGCCACACACAAAGGAGGTTCTAATCAGATTATATATTGTTAACATGATTATATTAGTCATCTTATTCAATTAATGCTAATACTTGTAAATCTCGTCAAGCATTCATGATTATAACTTATGTTAACAACAAATCAAGTTCCTTTTATAGCTCAGGTGTCGGTTATACCATACATTATGGGTTATGAAAGTGCCAAGCATTTGTTGTACCAAGTGTTATACAACATAAATCAAGATTAGTCATTTAACAAGCAAAGTATTAAAGAGTGAACAAGATAACAAATATAACACATGTTAGTATCAAACATTAAAGTCCATATTAAGTTTACATTATACTTATTCTTACACCATTAGTGTAACCTTTTCACGTTGACATAACTAACTTAGCTAGACATAATGAAAGAAAGCAAAATAGATTAACAAAATAAGAACATAAAAGTTAACTAAGTAAAGGAAAGGAAATGAAAGGCATAAACTTAATATTAATGAAAGCAAAGCATAAACATTACAAAAAATAGAAAGAGAGAAAGGAAGAGCATGATCTTGATCTGGAAACCAAGATGCCTAAATGCATGGCAAAAGCCTCTTTTTATAGGCCAAAATTAGGAACTATTGATTTGATGACTAATTGATAAGTGGGTGGCCAACTTTTGACTTGGTGACAATCCTTATCTTCTCTTGTCTGCCCAAAACGTCATTGATAACGTCAAAATTGGAGCCAGTTGTAAATATGAAAGTTGTAGATAATTGTCTCAGCTTTCTTGTGTAAACAATTCAGCTTATTTGGACTTCTAGAACTCCAGATATGGCCAAAATACCGAACAGTGCTCGAGCTGGAAGACACCCGAACAGTGCTCGGGCTGGAAGACAGATTCGGGCTTCTTTGTTGTTGCTACAATTTGGACTTGATAATGGCCTTTTTAGATCTTGGGCTCCATATGAAAGTTGTAGGCCTATGTCTTACCTTTCGATCCATATAAACTAGACCTAAATCTGAGATATATAGCTCTAAATATGACCCAATTACCGAACAGTGTTCTGGTTTGGATCGCACCGACATCTCTTTTCTAAGTTTGGCCATCTCTTTGCCTTTGCAATTTAAGTTCTTAAAGTCATCAATCAATCCTTTCATTTATGTGATAGGCCTGCATTTAAAATGAACATTTACCATAAATTAAAGGTATCTTATAGTATTAGATATATTATTATAAAACATGCTTTAGTTAATGAGTTATTGATACTTCAAGTGCAAAATGATGATATAAAACCATGATAAAAATGCACTTTTAAGTACTAATCACACCCCTCAACCAGCTTATTACTAGTCCCTAGTAATCAAAGCGTTAAAACAATTTGCAAATTTCACAAAGCAAGGTATTCGTCATTTAACTTCCATTAATCTATCCAGATAAACAAACTCTCATTAAATTTATATATCTGCTCAATACCACTTAACAAGATATTAATAAACCTTTCTTTTGTGCTCAATGTATCAACATATAATTATGGGGCTTTTCTTGGAAGAAAACAAAATTTTTGTTCTAATGTTTAAGGTTAACTTCCTTGGGTTGAGATTATTATTTTTGTCTTTTTTTTCTTTCTTTTTTTTTTAAAAAAAAAATCTATATACATATAATTTAAAAATATCATGCATCTTTAACCCATGTAACGAGCTTTCAGCTAATGACTCCCAAACCAGTTGGTCTTAGGGCATTAGGTGTTAAGACACCCCTACGAGCTTAGTAACTCGAGTCGCAGATACTGATATGTAGATAGTGCAATATTTGATTCCCTTAAGCTTTTCTCCTCAACCCATGTAACAAGCATTGGGCCAATAGCTCCCAAGTCAGTTGACTTTAGGGTATTAGGTGTTAAAACACCCCTTCGCACTTAATTGCTTAGGTTAGGGAGGCTACGAAACCAAACTTATCTACATTTTTATTATCATCATTTTTTTTCTTTTTTTTCTTCTTTTTTTTCATGTTTTTGTTTTTTAATTATATACAATCCCTTTCCCTTAGTTGTTACCTTTAACAAAAGAACATAAATAATGTAATAATCCAATATGCAACCCACAATCATATGTTAAAGTGTGTGTGTGTAAATTAAGGTTTAAGAATACATGTTAAATAAGTATATGAGCAGAATTAAGTGGTAACAATACGAGAGTTTGTAAACCTGAATATTTCAGGAAGTATTATAATAGACCTTGTTAAGAATGGTTACTAAGATGCGTCTCAAGAGTCACTTTAACAAAAGAGCTCCTTTACTCTACCATCCTAGTAACAACAATTATGCACATGCTTTATGAAATGAAAAACATGTTTTTTTTATCAACTACTTCCCTCTCCCCCCAACCAAAACGAGACATTGTCCTCAATGTTCTAAGGTAGAAAGATAGAGTATAGAAGATATCACCTGAAATAACGAACACTGACAAAACCTGAAACACACTTATTATCGGGAAAACATCTTTGACATATTTGATCAGGATGATAATTGAATAAGTAAGGGTCAACCCAATAAAAGTTTTGCACGTTGCTCAAAAATTTTCTTTTGTCTTCGGTACTCCAATGAGCTGGCAAAAATCCTGAAGCAAGAAAATTGATATTTTTAGCAAACCAAGGCATTGAACTAAGAGAAAGTAGAGATTCATCAGGAAAAGAATAATTGATTGGTGTAATGTCGGGTGTCGAATCTGTGGTCACTTTTGATAAAAGATCTGCATCAACCTTTTCAGTGCTTTTTTCATCATCGATGTCTTCCTGATTGGTCATGGCATGAGGAAATGGAAGTGCTGGCAGGGAATCAGTCTTTTCCTTGCAATATTCAGATTCAACCCCTTCCTTACCCTTAGAGATTGATTCATCATCTTTCTCACAAGGTTCAAGAGTGGGTTTTTGAATAACCTTACCACTGCGTAGAGTAGTGACTGATTTGACTTGATCCATGTGTTGACTTCCAGAACTACTTGCATTTGCATTGTATTGCCCCTTGGGATTTTGTTGTGGTTGAGATGAAAACTTACCTTTCTCTTGGAAACTGAGAGCAGATGTGAATTTTGCAAGAGTATCTTTAAAATCTGTTATGCTTTGAGCAAGTTGAGTGTTGATTGTCTCTTGCTTTTCAATGAATGCATACAAAGTTTCCTCAAAATTTCTTTTAGGAGGT
>NW_011505308.1:0-3790 GCF_000495115.2 Populus euphratica | reverse complement strand
CGTCCACCGGCACTGCTTTGCACTGGCTTCAGTGAGAGTGGGGTTGGAAGTTTTGGTAGGTGGAGGCACGTTGGTGGCCCATATACTTAAAGCAAACTTGAAGGCATCATTAGAGGCACATTCTGTGAGAAGAGAATTTAAAAGCAGAAACTAGAAATGAACTCAGGAGTAGACCCTCACACGACCAGGAACACCGCCAAATACTTGTCACCGTATTATGCTTCAATTATATTTAAAAAGAGAAGACATTGAATCATGTTATCAAACTTTTTCTATCTGAATTGATCAATATCACTATATTAATTTAAAAATTTGAAAATATGGTTTTTTAAGTCAAACACGTAGATTAATTTGAAAATATTTAAAAACTTGGACCAAGTTTTTTCGAATATTCCACCACTACTTGCTTCTTGCACATTTATTTTTTAAAGGATAATGGGAAAAAAAAAAAAAACCGCTATCCTCTTCAGTTTGTAGCCTTTGTGTAGACTTTAGGAGTATTTTACTTATATAATACGGATTCAAATAGGTGGTACATCGGTAGGCATGTCAATGCTAGTCTTTTGTGACTCAATGTAGATTAGATTTTGAAGCCATTTGGATAAAAAATAAAAATTTCTGAATTTAATTTAAGCTAGATGATCTCGGCTTGGTCCTCCATATGAAGATGTTTCAGAGTAATGTGGTTGTGCCATAGAGGAGCGTAAAATTACTGTTGTTTCTTTAGGAAAAGTTGGTGTTTTCTTTTTTTTTTTTTTTTTGGGTACTGTTTCAGAGATTAATCTTCAGGGACAAAGGAAGTTTCGGTCACCTGCTTATCGACTTGAAGATAATATTAAGGAGCGCCAAATATGTTATTGGTAATGTTTCCTTCGTTCTTCACCTGAAGCTTTCATGTAAGGTTCTGATAAATAGGGTTTTTGGGTAGCAGGGATATGGCTGAAGGCGAAATGTAATAAAATAGATGACCTGTGTTGGGTTCTGGGTTTTTCTTCCTTTTAATTATGGTTTTTTCTCCTTGAAGTTAGAGGTCAAATGCCATGTGGTGAGCACAGATGTGAGCACATGGCTTCTCTAATATCCATGCTCTAAGACTGTTAATCAATACTGCAAAACCTGGGGTTTTGTGCTTTTTTTCAAGAGAATCAGTTGCAGAGGAACACCACCTGATTGTGGTTAGCTGAGGAGGAAAATAAAAAACCTGTTTATTAGGAGCAAGGGGCACTTGAGAACTGTGAGTCTGTAGAGAAGTGAGAAGCAAGCGTGTAATTCTCATCAGGTTGATATAAGAAGAAAATATTAAAATCTTTTTCTTTTAGTTCTTGATCACTTGCTTCATTTTTGCAAACCAGTTCAGGTATTATCTGCTCCTCAAATCTATAATCACAGTACAGCTCTCATTGATTCATTTCTTCTTGTTCATACTTGCTTTGGCAGTCATATTTTATAATCTGCAATCTTTCTTCAATCCTCATATTCAAAACCTTCTTCTTTTAGCAGTCTGTCTTCTTTGATTTCAACGGCACTGGTGAGGCTTAAGACTACTGTCATGCTCTCTAAGTTCCACTATATTCTCCCAATCTATCAGCTAGCAGACTCATTTTTCAGCACTGGAGCTAGAATTGATAAACTGCTTTTCTGCTACGTTTTTTTCGTGGATCTAGATCATATATAGTTTCATTTCTCATATCTCTCCCCATAAAGATCAGCTTTTTTCCATCCGTCTATTAATCTATCTCCCATTAATCTCGTTAATTTGCATATCTTACAGTGTCAATTTATAGAGGTGCAAATTATCTTCTTTGTAAATTCTTTCTGATGAAATAAGCTGAACAAGGAGCTCCTTAAGTTCATGAAGTTGCAAAACAAAGTCTTGGAACAAATGGCTTCTCCTTTGTGTTTCTTCAAAATATTCTCACTTGTACTACCTTTGATGTTTGCTCTTGCTCCAGTATTGATTCTTGCTGGTTTTCTTGGATATGGGCTCTTGTCAATCTTTCTCACATCAACAGCGTTAATTTTATCTAGTCTTATCTTGACTTTCTCAAAGCAAAAACAAACACAAGTGCAGAAATCAGTGACAGATGAGATTGTCATGCCAGATCAGGCAAGCACTTCACCTTACATAAAAGATGTTATATCTAAACCACTTGTGCTCGAAAAGGAATTCATCGCAGAAGAAGAAGAAGAAGATGATGAAGAAGGAGGAGGAGGAGGAGGTCAGGTTGATGCGTATTTGGTTAGATCATCTCAAGTTATAACATCAGAAAGTGACTGTCTTGGTCGCTCATCAACTAGTGAGGACTCAGAAGTGGAATGGCTGTTCCAAGACAAAATGTTTCAGAGCCGAGATTGCTCTGACGGATCTATTTCTGACGAGGATAGCCTCATTGAAATCTCCCTTCCAGGTGGACATTACATTTGTGATCATGAGGAAGATGAGGTCAACTATAATCTGCAGAAAAAATTGCCAGATTTTGCACCAGGATCATTTTTCAAACAGCACGGTCTAATGGAGCTTCTGGCAGAACTAAATGAGATGAACGAGGAAGAAAATTTGATTGAGATAGACATATCAATGGGCTCCATCAAGTGTCCAAGGTTTGAGATTGAAGCTTGAGTTGAATATTAATGAACTTTTTACAGTTGTTATATACTAATTAAGTTTTTGATCCTTCTGGATTTGGAGTTAAGACTTGGTGCTCATCTCTTGCTGTATAATGTTTGTGATGAACTGTGAATTAGCTCCTGATCTTTTGATAATTAATCTTGCACTTACTTTTAGCACTTTGGATACCATTAAAGCACTTTGTATCCAGGCCTTTGTTTTCTCTTAATGCGCATTAAAGTATTAAAAGGTTGAAGGCTATGGCAAATTGATGGATATCCACTCCCATCTCTTTTTTCTCCACCGAGTCTTCTGCCTCCTTTTGCTGTCCGTTTAGCATTATCTGATTTTCTGACCTAACTTTATAAGGGACCCATGTATAAGATTAAGTTAATCCTGTCATGATCATGTATATTAATGTTAAATCAACTTAGATTGTGATTAGATTTTTGATATGTTATCGGCTACATGATCATATAGAGATCGGATCATCACTTGGTCAAACTAGCCATACTTTTGTTTGGTTGAAATGCTGCTACAGGCCGCTATGTGCTTGCTCTTTGCTTCAGGCGGCACTGCTCTTCTTTTGACAAGAAGGAGCTTGTTTGATGATTGCGAGCTTGATGTTTCGTATTGGGACATGACATGAGGCACTTGTTGTGGATCCAAACTATGTTCTATATGTTCAGGTGAGATTATTAAGATAACCTGCCGTGTGTGTGGGGTGGGGGGGAAGGGGAATTACTATATAGATGTCTTAATTCATTGTGAATTATATAATGAATTGATATTTTTTACCTTTAAAAGAAATCAATCAAGATTATTTTTTAGGGTTAAAATGATCTTTTCACTAAATTTATTTGTCGTTTGAGAATATCTTATTCTTTTCATATTAATTTAACATGCAATTAAAAAGCATTAATATTTTATTATGAATTATTCACAATACAATTTACAGTAAAATAATTAATTTGTCCTTTAAAGATACTAAAAAATAAGATAGAATAAGTGAAATAATATTTTTTTTATTTTGTTGCGTAGTATAATTACGCCCGTGACCTTAGAATAAAAATAAAAAAAGGCATAAGTCTAAAGGACATTTTGAATTTTCATATTTTTTCATTGTGTAATTATCAAATAGCTCATGGGGTCAAAATTTTTTTCTAAGTGTAAGGGGTATTT
>NW_011505307.1:2502-3791 GCF_000495115.2 Populus euphratica | reverse complement strand
CATTTTTTAAGAAAATTAGATGAGAAGCTATTCCCACCCCATAGATGGCATTTAAGTCGTTCTTCGACGTAAAATCAAGGAAAGATATCACAACTGCGATTTGAGTCTTAGCTTGTAAAAATTTGTGTCTTTTCTTTTTATTAATAACATAATATTTGTGTTTTGTTATTTCTTATTTTTGTTTCAGTGTGTTTCAGGTTTTGTCCGTGTTCGTTATTTCAGGTGATATCTTCTATACTCTATCTTTCTACCTTAAGACATTGAGGACAATGTATTGTTTTTGTTGGGGGGAGAAAAAGTAGTAGTTGATATTAAATATAAAAAGTAAATATGTTTTCTATCTCATAAACCATTTGCAAATTGTTGTTACTAAGATGACAGAGTAAGGAGGAATTTTATTGACTCTTAAGACGTATAACATTTTTCAATGGTTATTTGCAAAATTCATAAGAAGGTCTATCAAAATACTTCCTGAAATATTTGGGTTTACAAACTCTTGCATTGTTATCACTTAATTTTGCTCATATACTCATTTAACAAGTATTATTAAACCTTTATTTTCACACACACACTTTAACATATGATTGTGGGTTGCATATTGGACTATTACATTATTTATGTTCTTTTGTTAAAGGTAATAACTAAAGGAAAGAGGTGGTATATAAATTACAAATAAAATAAAATAAAATGATGATAATAAAAACATAAATACGTTTAGTTTCATAGCCTCCTTAACCTAAGCAATTAAGCCCGAAGGGGTATTTTAACACCTAATACCTTAAAGTCAATTGACTTGGGAGCTATTAGCCCAACACTTGTTACATGAGTTGAAGAGAAAAACTTAAGGGAATCAAATATTGCACTATCTATGTATCAGTATCTACAACCCGAGTTATTAGGCTCGAAAGGGTGTCTCAACACCTAATGCCCTAAGACTAACTGGTCTAGGAGTCATTAGCCAAAAGCTTGTTACATGAGTTAAAAATGCATTGTGCTTTTTAAGTTATATATATATATTAATAAAAAAAGAAAATAAAATAAAATGATAATAATCCCAACCTAAGAAAATTAACCTTAAAATTAGAACAAAAAAATTATTTTCTTTCAATTAAAGCCTCATAACTTTGTGTTGATATATTGAGCATAAAAGAAAGGTTTATTAATATCTGTCCTGCATGTATTGAGCAGATATATAAATTAAATAAACTCTTATTACTCAATTGGTCACCCACTCATCAATTAGTATCAAAGATTAAAGTCCATATTAAGTTTACACTATACCTATTCTT
>NW_011505307.1:1483-2244 GCF_000495115.2 Populus euphratica | reverse complement strand
AAGGACAAGGAGATGGCCAAACTTAGAAAAGAGATATTGGTATAGGCCAAACTAGAATACTGTTCAGTATTTAAGTCATATCTAGAGTTGTATATCTTAGATTTAGGTTTACTTTATATGAATGGAAAGGTAAGACATAGGCCTAAAAATTTCATGTGGAGGTCTGGTTTTAAAAAAAATGTTTTCAAGTCCAAATTATAGCAACAACGAAGAAGTTTGAATCTGTCCTGCAGTCCAGATATTGTTCAATGTTCAGCCCATATCTCGAGTTCTAGAAATCCAAATAACCTCAATTTTCTTTCCTAGAACTTTCATGGTACAGTTGGTTTCAATTCTGATGTTAGTAATGATGTTTTGTTCAGACAAGAAGATAAGGATTTTCACCAAGTTAAGAGTTGGCCACCCACTTATCAATTAGTCATCAAATCAATAGTTTCCAATTTTGGCCTATAAAAGGAGGCATTTGCCATGCATTTAGGCATCTTGGTGTTCAGATCAAGATCATGCTCTTCCTTTCTCTCTTTGTATTTTTTGTAATGTTTATGCTTTACTTTCATTAATATCAAGCTTATGCCTTTCATTTCCTTACCTTTACTTAGTTAACTTTTATGTTCTTATTTTGTCTATTTATTTTTCTTTCTTTCATGCTTATTATGCCAAAGTGAAAAGGTTACACTAATGGTGTAAGAATAAGTATAGTGTAAACTCAACATGGACCTTAATGTTTGATACTAACATGTTTTGGTCCTGTCAATTTGTTC
>NW_011505307.1:417-1246 GCF_000495115.2 Populus euphratica | reverse complement strand
AACTTAGGTAGACATAATGAAAGAAAGAAAAATAGATACACAAAATAAGAACATAAATAAGATAAAAGTTAACTAAGTAAAGGAAAGGAAATGAAAGGCATAAACTTGATATTAATGAAAACAAAACCTAAACATTATTACAAAAATACAAAGAGAGAAAGCAAAAGCATGATCTTGATCTAGAGACTAAGATGCCTAAATGCATGGCAAAAGTCTCCTTTTATAGGCCAAAATTAGGAACTATTTATTTGATAACTAATTGATGAGTGGACGACCAACTTTTGACTTGGTGACAATCCTTATCTTCTCTTATCTGCCCAAAACATCATTGATAACATCATAAGTGGAACCACTTGAATGAAAGTTGTAGAAAATTATCTCATATTTCCAAGAAAAAAAATGGAGGTCATTTGGACTTCTAAAACTCTAGATATGGGCCAAATATTGAATAGTGTTTGGGCTGGAGGACAGATTCAAACTTTTTTCTTGTTGCTACAATTTGGACCTGAAAATGACCTTATTAAATCTTAAGCTCCATAGGAAAGTTGTAGGCCTATGTCTTACCTTTCCATCCATATAAAGTAGACTTAAAGCCAAGATCTACATGTCTAGATACGACCAAATTACCAAACAGTATTTCGGTTTGGACTGCACTGACATCTCTTTTCTAAGTTTGGCCATCTCTTTGTACTTTCAATTTTAGTTCTTAAACTCATTAATCAATCCTTTCATTTACGTGAGAGGTCTACATTTAAAATCAACATTTACTATAAATTAAAGGTATCTTATATTATTAGATATATTATTATAAAACATGTTTTAGCTAAGG
>NW_011505307.1:0-94 GCF_000495115.2 Populus euphratica | reverse complement strand
GCTTTTCTTGGAAGAAAATAAATTTTTTGTTCTAATGTTTAAGGTTAACTTCCTTGAGTTGACATTTTTTTCTCTCTTTTTTTTTTCTAAAAAA
>NW_011505306.1:0-3791 GCF_000495115.2 Populus euphratica | reverse complement strand
AAACAATAATATATTGATAGAAAAAATGTTATTCTGATGATAGCAATAATTAGTAATTGAGATGGTGATAATAGAAAAGTAGTGAATGCATAATAAATATAAATAACATACTATTCTCTTGCTTTAAGAAAATCCCATTCAATTCTTTGCTTTTATTCCCACCTCCCCACGTAAAATTGCAACTATGTTTAATTTTTATCTATACAGGTAGTCTGCACTATGCTATGTGTCACGGGGTAATTTTTCGCTACGCGAATAAACCCGTGCGGCAGCCTAGTCCCTCGCTAGACTCAGCCTTCCCTCGTTTATCCACTCGTGTTTGCCTATTAACTAAGTGTTTCCCTCACCCGAGAGGTTTCCCCACTTTCCCATGTTAAAGACAAGCGGAATACACAAGTAGAATTGCTCTTAACCAAGCACACTGAGATTACAAGAATACCTCTCAACCTTTATTTATCTCATTAACAAAGGATTACACAACGTGTGCTATGCACAGAATTCGCATGCTACACCAACAAGTTTACATACGTTATTTCCTCTCTATGCATTCTATTCTCTATGTATTCACCCTATACAACAAAGAATTACCATCACCATTTATAGCCAAGTATGTGAGCTACAGGGCACCTCCATGATCCCCATATTTCAGGACATAATAGGTACTTACTCCCCCATGATCCCCATGATCATTTGTGGCTCACCCATATCCCCATTTCTAGGATATAGTGGAGAACTTCCTCCCCCCATGTGCTTCATGATTTCAGCAACTTGGAAACACCCCAGTTATGCTCCCACTTTCTGCATGCTTGCCTGGCAGCTCCATCTGCCAGCCCTAGCTTCATCTGCTGCTAAATCACCCACATGCCTTGGACAATCCATCGTCCAAGTTTTAGATCTTGCTAAGTCAAGCCCCTGACTTACGCAAGCTCTCGTGCGCTACTGAGTGCGCACCCTGGGTACGGTCGCCAAATACTGCGATGCCAAATCCGCATCTGCGTGCAGACCCCCATGTCTGCGCTGCCGAATGCACATCTACGTGCAGGCTGTCCAATCTTGCACTGCCCCATTCGCTTCTGCGTGCAGGCCCTAAATCCTGCGCTGCCGAATTCACAACTGCGAGCAGGCCCCAATTCCTTCGCTGCCGAATTCGCAACTGCATGCAGGCCCCAAATTCCTGCGCTGCCGAATTCGCATCTGCGTGCAGGCCCCAATTCCTTCGCTGCCGAATTCGCAACTGCTGGTATTGGACAGCATGCCTTAGGTGTGCACCCCGTGCACATTTAACACTGTAACACTATGAGCCTTATAAAAAATTTGAGATTTAGGTCATTATCTATTCAATAAATTTAATTAATATAATAATATAACTAAAACAAATATTGATAATAAATAAATCAAAAAATAAAAAATCAAAAAATAAAAAAAGTTGGCAATAATTAACTATAAAAAATGAACTAACAATGTCATACTAGGGAGGGGAGAAAAAAAAGCTCATTAAAGACTTATCATTATTCCACCTTGGATATCGACTCACCACCAAAAAGAGTTCACCGAAATGGTTTTAACGCCAATATAAAAAGTCACATGACATCATCAAAAGAGGTTGTATGTGTCATTAGAGCAACAACTGAGAAAGCAAACCAAATAAAATATCATGAAGTGAGCATTTCATGTTTATATTTAATCAATTAATTTAATTTAACTCAAAAATAAAATCTCTTTAAAAAATATCAATTTAACAAATAATAATAAATAAAAAGACTCGAGATAACCCAAGTCAATTTTAAAATTAGTGAAAATCCTATATAAAATAAAAAAAAATATAAGTCTCAGTCTCAATTAAATAAATGTTGAAGGATAAAACTAAAAAAACACGAGCTTAAAAAAAAAAAACATAAGCTTACCTTGGTGAATCTCATAAACCAAGGTTAATCTCCCAAACTAGTAACCTGTGAGATCCTAAACCCGAGCTCAATTCCCAAAAAATTTAATTTTGAAGGATGGAATTAGTAAAAAATATTAATTTTTTTAAAACAATGAAAGTAAAAAAATAGTAATTAAAAGAATAAGTATTACATCTAATAAAGAAAAAAACTAAATGAGGATGAAATCAAAAAAAAAAAAATTTAAAAATTATCTCAAATAAATCAAAGAGTAATCAAAAGAATGGGGGCCAAATTTAACTGATGAAAAAATCAAAGAAGGATGAAATTGAAAAAAAAATTATAGTTTTATAAATTATTTCAAATAAAACACATAATAAAAAAAAAAAAATAAGAAGCAAATCTAAAGGAAACACATATTGAATGGTTTCTTTAAAAATTTAAAGGGTCAAAGATGAAAATCGAGAAGGAGAGAGAAAAGAAAGAAGGATAAAAGAAAAGGTTATAAATGTCAAACCTAAGTTCCATCGGTCATCTAGGCCACCAGGGATGGTGGTTTCTTCGAGAAGATTCAAATATCACCTCAGAAGTCATTATTCGGCCACTGAAAGCCCCCTCATATGTCGTTTGAATAAAATGAAAATATTCATCACCTTACCTCATGCATTGTATATACCAAACACCTATAAAATAAGAATAAAACATCATATTTTTATTTAAAAAAATTACACATGACATCTTATAGTTTTTTTAAAATTACATTTGTCAAAATTACATTTGTGTATAGAGTTTTAAAAAATTACACTTTGTAGCCTAAACATTAAGGTATGCATAACAATTTACATCTTGTATCTCACATGCTTAAAAAAAGTAAAAAAAGTTATATGATTATTTATATGTTTACCATTATTTTTCATTTAATGACTAAAAAGCTCTTATATTAAATATTATCAAATTTTAATTGAATAAAAAAACCCTAACCATCTTCTTCCACCCATCCTTTTCCTTTAAAAACCAAACCTAACTATCTCATTCCTTTTCGTTTAATCCCCCATCAGCCAAACAGTCCTTATAAGACCTTAGTTATTGTTGATCTTCCCCTATATCCACCAGCCACTAACCATTATTATCAATATCAACATTTCTGTCATAGTCATAAGTTGCAACCTATAGATCCACTAACCACAACATTGATCAATCATTGTCATCAACAACTAGCCTGATATATTAAAAAACTATATGATCGATCAATGATGATCTGTCCATGTTAATCATCTTGTCCTTCTCATTAAGAACATGCCCTTCTTATTAAAAACATATCTTTATTATTTGCTTAAAATTACAAATCAAAGTTCAACAATCATCAATAACCAATATGTCATTAAGAATTCCCAACATAAAAATGACATCTTTTCATCTCTTCCCAGTTTCTACTTCATAAACCCCAACTCATCCACTCTATAAGTATAATAATTATCACAATTAAAGCTTCAACATCAATAACAACCCAAGATTCAATAACGATAATAATTGGAGCTTCAATGATAACGATGACAATTAAAATTTAACAACAACATCATTTATTGTAGCAATAACATCTTCATTAGTGCAAATGTTAAAGCCAAATTTGAAGCCTTCAATACCAAATAAAAAATGAGAAGGGCACATAAATAATCAGATTAATGGAAAACCAAATCTTGTAAAAGTGTGATAATTGTGGAAAATATCATCCTTGATTTCCTAGGGCTGGTTTTGGCATTGTTCCATTGAGATAAGTGAATGAAAGAGGCACATAAGTTATTGGCTTAATGAAAAACTAGAGATTGCAAATGTGCAATGATAGTAATGAATATCATCTTTAATTTCTCGGTATTGACGTTGTTGTTCTATTAAGAAAAGAGAGGTGTT
>NW_011505305.1:0-3792 GCF_000495115.2 Populus euphratica | reverse complement strand
AAAATTATTTCAGTTTTTGAAGGAAAAAATTAAGGTCATTTGGACTTATAGAACTTAAGATATGGGTTGAACACCGAATAATATTTAGGTTGCGGGACAGATTTAGACTTCTTCGTTGTTGCTACAATTTGGACTTGAAAATGACCTTTTTAAGTCTTGGATTCTCATGAAAATTATAGTCCTATGTCTTATCTTTCTATCCATATAAAGTAGACCTAAATTCAAGATCTACAGCTCTAGATATGACCCAATTACCTAACGGTATTCTAGTTTGGATTAAACCAGCATCTCTTTTCCAAGTTTGGCCATCTCTTTGTCCTTTCAATTTAAATACTTCAACTCATCAATCAATTCTTTTATTTATGTGATAAGCCTGCATTTAGGATGAGCATTTACCATAAGTTAAAGATACCTTATAGTATCAGACTTGTTATTATAAAATATGCTTTAGTTAAGAATTTATTAATACTTCAAGAACAAAATGATGATATAAAACCTTGATAAAAATACACTTTTAAGTACTAATCATAGGTCATCCAGAATTGGAGAATATTGACAAGTTCCCACTTGAAGGCACTTTACCACTATCATCATACTGTGGAACACGATTGATCCTTGTTCTCAAATGAGGTTTAAAATAGTATGAGATAAATGTTGAGATCTCCTCAACAATATAGGCCTCATATATTGATGTTTCAACATGCACCTTGTTGTTATTTTTTTTTAGATTGAACAATTACCTGCATATATATAATTAATAAAAGATTAGCAATTAAAAAAATAAAGAAACGTTTAATTATGAATTACATAGCAACTATAATATCTAACCTCTCGAATGGATACATCCATTTGTATTGGACCGGTCCTCCAACTTTTACCTCAAACGTTAAATGTATCGGTAGATGCTCCATTGAATTAAAAAATGATGGAGGGAATATCATCTTAAGTTTGTATATGGTCTCAATGATATTCATTTCAAGCTTTTTAATGTGATCAACATTCAACTTGCTGGAACATATATCTCTAAAGAAATGACTGATCTCTGTTAGTGCATCCCATATCCCCTTTGACAACAAATCATAAAAAGCTAATGGGATGAGTGTTTACATAAACACATGGCAGTCATGACTCTTTATTCCATATAATCTGCATTAACTAGCCTTGATATGTTCGAGGCATATCCATCGGGGGAACACAAACTCTTAAGCCATTTGTAAACTAATAGTTGTGCGTTTTTCTATAACATGAAGCTTGCTCTTGGTTTTAGGACCCATAACCCATCACAAACCAACTCCATATTTCTACGGTTACAGAACAATGCTACATCCAATCTAGCCTTAATTTTATCCTTTGTCTTCCCTTTCATATCTATGACGGTATTGAAAATGTTCTCAAACATGTTCTTTTCAATGTGCATGATGTCAAGCTTATGGTAAAGAAGATTGGTCTTCCAATAAGAAAGCTCCTAAAAGATACTTTGCTTGACCCAATTATGGGTCAAACCAAAACCAGGAAACTTATGCTTACTTGATTGAAGACCAAACAAAATGTCACCATACTCTAACATAACATCAAGCAATTCTTCACCGGAAAGACATGAGTGTGCAACATCCTTTTCAACATTTCCAACAAAAAAATGCTTTTTGTTCTTTCTATACTTATGATTTGGTGGCAAGAAATGATGGTGTTAGTAAAAAAAAACAGAAGCTTTACCCCCATTTGTTAGCGTGAATGCCTTATTGTTCTCCATACCGTATGGACATGCTAGCTTTCCATACGTGCTTAAACCAGAAACCATTCTATAACTTGGGAAATCATTGATAGTCCACATCAAAGTTGCTCTCATAACAAAATTTTGTTTCCTCGAGATTTTATAAGTCAAAGCTCTAGAGGACCACAACTGAGTCAACTCATCAATCAATGGACGAAGATAAATATCTATATTCTACCCCGGACTACTTGATTAGTACTTAAAAGTGCATTTTTTATCAAGGTTTTATGTCATCATTTTGCATTTGAAGTATCAATAACTCCTTAACTAAAGCATGTTTTATAATAATATATATAATAATATAAGATACCTTTAATTTGTGGTAAATGTTCATTTTAAATGCAGGCCTATCATATAAATAAAAGGATTGATTGATGAATTTAAGAACTAAAATTGAAAGGACAAAGAGATGGCCAAACTTAGAAAAGAGATGCCGGTGTAGTCCAAACCAGAATACTATTTGCTAATTGGGTCATATCTAGAGCTGTAGATCTCAGATTTAGGTCTACTTTATAGGATGGAAAGGTAAGACATAGACCTACAACTTTCATATGGAGCCCAAGATCTAAAAAGGCCATTTTCAACTCCAAATTGTAGGAATAACAAAGAAGTCTGAATCTATCTTCTAGCCTGAGCACTGTTTAATGTTTGACCCATATCTAGAGTTTTAGAAGTCCAAATGAGCTCCCTTTTTTACACAAGAAAGCTGAGACAATTTCCTATAACTTTCATGTTTCCAAGTGGCTCCAATTTTGACGTTATCAATGATCTTTTGGGCAAATAAGAGAAGATAAGGATTGTCACCAAGTCAAAAGTTGGTCACCCACTCATCAATTAGTCATCAAATCAATAGTTCCTAATTTTAGCCTATAAAACATGGCATTTGCCATGTATTTAGGCATCTTGGTTTCCAGATCAAGATCATGCTCTTGCTTTCTCTCTTTGTATTTTTTGTATTGCTTATGCTTTGCTTTCATTAATATCAAGTTTATGCCTTTCATTTCCTTTCATTTACTTAGTTAACTTTTATCTTATTTATGTTTTTATTTTGTTTATTTATTTTTCTTTCTTTCATTATATCTAGCTAAGTTTATTATGTCAAGATGAAAAGGTTACACTAATGGTGTAAGAATAAGTCTAGTGTAAACTTAATATGAACTTTAATGTTTGATACTAACATGTTTTGTATTTGTTATCTTGTTCAGTTTTTAATACTTTGCTTGTTAAATGACTAATCTTGATTTGTGTTGTATAACACTTGGTATAACAAATGCTTGGCACTTTCATAGTTCATACTGTATAGTATAACTGACACTTGAGCTATGAAAGGAACTTGATTTGTTGTTAACATAAGTTATAATCATGAATGCTTGACGAGATTTACAAGTATTAGCATTAATCAAATAAGATGACTAATGATATCATGTTAATAATCTATAATCTGATTGGAACCTCCTTTGTGTGTGGTTTCCAATTGAATAATAAGAGTTTATATTATACTTGTTTGACATACCATTAATGGATCCTCTAATCTTGACATTTGTTATTGTCATTGTTTAATCCTTACATTAATATTCCATCTCAAAGTTCTCATTATCATCTTCTTCTTCTTCTCCTTCTTTTTCTTTATTATTATTATTATTATTATTACTATTACTACTACAACAACAACTACTATTATTATTATTGTTGTTGTTGTTGTTGTTGCTATTGTTATTGTTTATAATTGTTGTTTATAATTTGTACAATTAACCTCTCAATGGTTCGACCCTAGTCTTCCCGGGTTATTTATTACTTCGACACTCCTGCACTTGGGAGAAGACATCAATCTTTTAGTCGTGTCAAGTTTTTGGCGCCGTTGCCGGGGAGGTAAGTTCTTGTATAAATTATAGTATTTATTTTATTTTCTCTTTTCACTTTTCTTGTATATAACTTTGTTTCTTATCTCTTCTTTCTTCTTCTTTTGTTTTCTTTTTTCTTTTATTCCATTCCTACACGTGCATGAGAGTGTGGTCACATAC
>NW_011505372.1:0-3642 GCF_000495115.2 Populus euphratica | reverse complement strand
ATAACGAACACTGACAAAACCTGAATCACACTGAAACAAAAATAAGAAATAACAAAACACAATAATAAAACCAAAAGACACAAGTTTTTACAAACAAAAAAAATTCAAATCGCAGTTGTGAATGTGGCTCACATCTTCCCTTGGTTTTACGTCCAAGAACAGCTTAAACGCCCTCAATGGGTCGGGGATAGGCTTCCCATCTAGTTTTCTTAAAAACTGGCAAACAGGGTCTTTTTTAGTCAGATTCCCAAGACTAAGTCGATCATGTTCTTTATGAAATAGTGGCCATAAATCATGAATTGCACGATGCACATCTCCACTAGGATGCGTCTCAAGAGTCAATAGAAGATTATCTAAAGACTCCTTACTCAGGCCATCCTTAATGAATTGTATTTTATCTTCACGATTTATAGATACCATTCCTAAAGAATGACATTGTGTATTACAAGTCCATCTAGCACATCGATGACAGACTTCTAGTCGTTTTGCACGACGCTTCTTTGCAAAAGTGCTTTTACCTGTTCCAGGCATGTGTGAAATGAAGTTAGAGGACTCACCTGATAATCGGACCTTTGCTTCAATCAACCAGCGAATATCTTCAGGAATTCCACGATTCATTAACAATCTCAATCTTGCACATCTAGCACGGTAAATTTTTGTAATCGCATTCTGAGGTAGAGCGGGAAAATACTTTTTCAATTTTTCAAGTTTAGTGTCCATTTTCAAATGAGAATTGGAAGAGAGATTTAAAGAATTGCACAAATATATACATAAATATCAGTTATTGTGGGAAACTGAAAGAACCGACTTAAGTCACGGAGTACCGTTGTCCGCCATTTGACCGGGGTGAGAGAAACTAGCAAAAATCACTCAAAAAGAAACATAAAAAGGGAGAGAAACTAGCAAAAATCACTCAAAAAGAAACACAAAAAAGAAAATGTGAGAAAAACAAAATAATCAACCTTTATCTACAAGATCATTCAAACCAGCTAATTCATTTTCACTAGGAAAATTATCAAAGTAAGCTTTCAAACGATGTCCATTTTCCTTAAAATCATTGTCATTTATTGAATTCTCAATATTACAGGCCCCATAAGGATTGGTCCATCTTAATCTTAGCTCTTTAGGGAGTGCATAGAGTTGAGAATCATAAAACAAAACTTTTTGACCAGTGTCAATTTTTTGACAATTTTCACAAGTTTTATAGAATGCATGTGTGTCCTTGAACATGGTGGGCCAATAAAATCCATTTTGAAAGATTTTTGCAGCAGTCTTTTTTGACGAAAAATAACTCCCACATGCTTCAGAATGACAAAGTTTAATGACACTACTTACCTCATTGTCGGGAATGAATCTTTGAAATATTTGATTAGGACAATATTTGAATAAGTTAGGGTCATCACAATAAAAGCTCTTCACTTCGTTCAAAAACTTTTCTTTGTCTTGAGTACTCCAATCAGCTGGCAAATCTCCTAAAGCAAAAAAATTAATATTTTTATCATATCAAGGCATTGAACTAAGAGAAAGAAAGGATTTGTTAGGAAAGTAATCATCGATTGGTGTGATGTCAGATGTCGAATCTGTTGTCACTATTGACAAAAGATTCGCATCAATATTTTCGGTGCTTGTTTCATTCGTGATTTCTTCCTCAGAATAAACCATTTGCAAATCTTCAGTTTCATCCAATTCATTTTTACTTAAAGTAGATTCAAGTTGATCATAAACTAATTCGTCAATATGATCTACTTCTTGTAAATCATTATCATCTCCAGGTTGCTTGCAAATGTTGAAAATATTCATCTCCAATGTCATGTTTCCAAATGATAGCTTCATCAGTCCATTCCTACAATTAATCAATGCATTAGAAGTTGCAAGAAATGGACGTCCTAAAATAACAGGAAATGAATTACATGCTTCAACAGGTTCTGTGTCCAAGACAATAAAATCCACAGGATAAATGAATTTATCGACTTGTACTAACACATCTTCAATTATTCCTCTAGGCACTTTTACAGATCTATCGGCAAGTAAAAGAGATATAGAAGTTGGTTTTAACTCACCTAGATTGAGACTCTGAAAAAATGAATATGGAAGTAAATTCACACTAGCTCCAAGATCAAGTAAGGCTCTTTCAATTTTATGCTCTCCAATAAAGCAAGAAATTGTAGGACAACCAGGGTCTTTATATTTCAAAGCATTATTGTTTTGAAGAATAGCACTTACTTGTTCGGCTAGAAAGGCTTTCTTTTTCACATTCAATTTCCTTTTCACAGTGCATAGATCTTTCAAAAATTTAGCATAGGAAAGAACCTGTTTAATAGCATCCAACAATGGTATATTGATCCTTACCTGTTTGAAAATTTCAAAAATTTCATAGTTATGATTAACTTTCCTTTGTTTGGTCATGGCTTGAGGAAATGGAAGTGCTGGTGGTGAATCAGTCGTTTCTTTGCAATTTTCAGATTCATCCCCTTCCTTACCCTCAGAGATTGATTCATCATCTTTCTCATAAGGTTCAAGAGAGGGTTTTTCAATAACCTTACCACTGCGCAGAGTAGTGACTGATTTGACTTGATCCATGGGTTGGCTTCCGGAACTACTTGCATTTGCATTGTATTGCCCTTTGGGATTTTGTTGTGTTTGAGATGGAAACTTACCTTTCTCTTGAAAACTGAGAGCAGATGTTAATTTAGCAAGAGTATCTTTAAACTCTGTCATGTTTTGAGCAAGTTGAGTATTGATTGTCTCTTGCTTTTCAATGAATGCATGCAATGTTTCCTCAAGATTTCTTCTAGGAGGTGGAGCATAAGGAGGTGCATATCCATGAGAATTTTGGAAATTATGGTGTGCTTGAAACGGTGGTTGTGAAGTTTGTGCATTGTTGTTCTCACTCTTCCAACTGAAATTTGGGTGATTTCTCCAACCAGGGTTGTATGTTTGGGAGTATGGGTTGTGGTTGGCCCTTTGAAAACTGTTTAAAGCATGGGCTTGTTCATGGAGACATTCTTTAAAAGAAGGCAAGGTTGGACAATCATTGGTTGAGTGTTCATTTGTTTCACAGATTTGACACACAATGTTTACAACAGATTTTAATTGACCACTCTTTTTCAATTCTAGTGCCTCGACTTTTCTAGCTAAAGATGCAAATTTGGCTTGAAGGTCATGATCTTCCCTAAGGTTGTACATCCCTCCACTAGATGTATGAGGTTGAGTTTTACTCGGTGCCTCATATGTACCCGCGGTGTCCCAATTTTGAGCATTTTCAGCTAACAAGTCTAAGTACTCCATTGCTTCATCAGGGTCTTTATCTTCAAAAGTTCCATTGCACATCAATTCAACCATTTGCCTATCTTTAGGTGTTAACCCTTCATAGAAATGTGAAACCAATCTCCATGTTTCAAAACCATGATGAGGGCAAGTACTAAGCAAGTCTCGATACCTATCCCAACATTTGGAAAATGTTTCTCCTGGTTTTTGAGTGAAAGTGGTGATTTGTCTCTTGAAAGAGTTTGTTCTATGAGATGGGAAAAACTTCTTTAAAAATTGTTGTTGCATTTCATCCCAAGCACGAATGGATCCTGGTCTTAAATTTTGTAGCCATATTTTAGCTTTATCTTTTAATGAAAAAGGGAAAAGCTTTAA
>NW_011505302.1:0-3797 GCF_000495115.2 Populus euphratica | reverse complement strand
GATCTACACCATATATACTTATCAGTGTTGACCAGTTTCGTCAAAGCATCTACTGGATTTTCCTTTGTGTGAACCTTCTAAAATCCACACTTTCATCTTCCACCACTTCACGAACAAAGTGATATTGAACATCTATATGTTTGTTCTTGAGAGAAACTCTGGATTCCTTCCAATATGCAAGACACTTTGACTATCACAATACAAAAGAATATTCTTTTATTTGTGCCTGAGCTCCTCCATAAGTTTCTTCATCCATATTGCTTCTTTACAAGCTTGTGTAGCTGCCATGTACTCAACTTCTATTGTGGACAACGCTACAACAGTCTGAAGTTTAGAAACCCAGCTCACAGCTCCTCGTGTAATTATGAACACATAGCCTATAGTGGATTTTGTTTTCTTAAGGTCACCAGCAAAATCTGAGTCAACATAACCTTTGACCGTAAATTCTGATGCTCCATAACATAATGCAGCATTGGAGGTACCCTTAATGTATCTCAAGATTCTTTTAATAGTATTCTAATGCTCTCTACCAGGATTTGCCATGTATCAACTAGCTGCTCCCACTGCTTGTGCAATGTCTGGTCTTGTACATATCATGACAAACATTAAACTTCCCACTACTGATGCATACGGTAGTTGAGACATCTCCATCCTCTCTGCTTCATTGCTAGGAGACATACTTGAGGATAATTTGAAGTTAATAGGAAGTGGGGTGGAAATTGGCTTACAATCTTGCATGTTGAAGCGTCGCAAGATCTTCTTCAAATAATTCTTATGAGAAAGCCAAATCTTCCTATTACTTCTGTATCGGTAAATTTGCATCCCTAGAAATTTATTTGCTGGTCCTAAGTCCTTTATATCAAACTCCCTAGCCAATTGTGCCTTCAATTCATAGACTCGATCTTTGTTGGGGCCTATCACCAACATGTCATCCACGTACAACAACAAAATGATGAAATCTTCTTCAAACCTCTTGTAATACGTACAATGGTTTGAACTGAGTCTGTTGTACCCAAGGCTAATTATGAAGGAATCAAATCTCTTGTACCAACACCTCGGCGCCTGTTTAAGATCGTATAGAGATTTGTTTAACCTGCAAACCAAGTTCTCCTTGCCTGTTTTAGCAAAACCCTCTGCTTGGAGCATATAAATTTCTTCTTCAAGTTCTCCATGAAGAAATGCAGTTTTCACATCTAACTGCTCTAAATGAAGATCAAATATAGCACACATTGCCAAGACTACTCTAATTGTCATAAGTCGTACCACCGAAGAAAATATCTCATTAAAGTCTATTCCTTCTTTCTGAGCATATCCTTTCACCACCAATCTTGCATGATACCTAATGTGCTATGAATGATTCGATAATCGGCAACAATGAATCTGACAAAAATGAATGAAGGATGGGTCTAGTTGTGTTGTCTTTCTTTTGGTATTTAGGCTGGATTATAGTTATTTTAAGGTAAATAAAATGGAGGATAGACTAGAGTGATACTTTAATAAGTCGATTTGGACGCCACAAAGATCAATCTAGGATTTTGACGCCACACTCTCTGTGATTGAAGAGTGATAATTCAGCTAGGGTTCTTCACAAATCAATTTTGGAAGAACAACTCTTAATTCTCTGAATTAAGTTCAAATCTTGGTCAAAAGTTGTTTATTACATATTCTGATGCCATATTTATAATTGGAACATCCCTCCATAGTTAGGAAAATTCAACATGACAAAAATCAAGCCCAAAAATTGGACTTTGACAAAGTAATAAGACAAATTAAACTAGCACACATTTTCTGACTTTAATTGAAACATAAACAGACCGAATTTAAAATGGTTATAACTTCTTGCATAAAAGTCCAATGCAATCATGGTTGGAAAATCTAGAAAGATCACATTCTGAACTTGAAATCCACCTAGATTAGTCTTGTTTTCACATGCAATGGATGACTTCAAATTCGGGTTCAAATTCATCTACTGTTCTGATGTAAACAGCATCACTTCCTTAACTTATTTGCATTATCAACCCAAATTCAAGTAGCCTAACATCCAAAGAACCATTAAGGGCTCTTCCCATCTTTAAGTTCCAATTGTAGGCAAATAAGCACCCTTGAGCCAATTTGAAACTGACTGCTAACTTTTAACTCCGACGCAGCTTCAATCATTCCAATTTGACTCGTCAAGGTCCTTTGTAGTTGTTTTGCTCTCGCTCTTGTCATTGAACCATCTGAATCCTCTTGCATATTAGATTTAGCTTTACAAGATGGATTATCATTCCCATGATGCACATCATTAGCCCTGGGTTGATAATGATTTGTCCTCAAATCAGAGTCGTTGTCATCATCCAGGTATGGAGTCAAGTCTTTCACATTAAAAGTAGCTGATACATTGTAATCGCCAGGAAGATCTAAATTATACGCATTATCATTCACCTTCTCTATAATCTGAAATGGTCCATTAGCTCTTGGCATCAACTTGGACTTACGTTTGCTTGGAAATCTGCCCTTACTAAGATGAATCCAAACAAGATCACTAGGTTCAAACCTAACCATTTTCCGCCCCTTGTTAGCTTATTTGCCATACTTTGTCGTTTTCTCCTTAATATGCAATTGAACCTGCTCATGTAGTTTCTTCATCAATTCTGCCTTTCTAATTCCATCCATAGATGTCCTCTCATTAATTGGAATATGAACAAGATCAATAGGAACACAAGGATTAAAACCATACACAACCTCAAATGGTGAAAAGTTTATAGCCCCATGTGATTAGTACTTAAAAGTGCATTTTTATCATGGTTTTATATCATCATTTTGCACTTCAAGTATCAATACCTCCTTAACCAAAGCATGTTTTATAATAATATATCTAATAATATAAGATACCTTTAATTTGTGGTAAATGTTCATTTTAAATGCAGGCCTATCATATGAAAGTTGTAGGTCTATGCCTTACCTTTCCATCCATATAAAGTAGACCTAAATCTGAGATCTACACCTTCACATATGACCCAATTACCGAATAGTGTTCCAATTTGGATTACACCAGCATCTCTTTTCTAAGTTTGGTCATCTTTTTGTCCTTTCAATTTCAGTTCTTAAATTCATCAATCAATCCTTTCATTTATGGATAGGCCTGCATTTAAAATGAACATTTACCACAAATTAAAGGTATCTTATATAATTAGATATATTATTATAAAACATGCTTTAGTTAACGGGTTATTGATATTTTAAGTGCAAAATAATGACATAAAACTTTGATAAAAAAAGCACTTTTAAGTACTAATCACTATTATTATTATTATTATTATTATTATTGTTATTATTGTTAGTACTATTATTATTGTTGTTCTTGTTGTATTATTGTTATTTATAATTTGTGCAAATAACCTCCCTGTGGTTCGACCCCGGTCTTGCCGGGTTATTTATTACTTCGACACTCCTGCACTTGGGAGAAGACATCAATCTTTTAGTCGTGTCACCTACCATATTCAAGGAGTCATATGCATTTCGTAAAAACTGTGAAAATTGTCAAAACGTGGGATTTATTTCAAAACACAAAGAGTCTTTAGATAATCTTCTATTGACTCTTAAGTCTCATCATAGTCAAGATAAGCATCGTGCAATTCATAACTTAGGAACCCATTTTCATAAAGAACATGCTTGGCATAGTCTTGGGAATCTGACTAAAAAAAGACCCTGTTTGCTAGTTTTTAAGAAAACTGGATGGGAAGCCTATCCCCGACCCATAGAGGGCGTTTAAGCTGTTCTTGGACGTAAAACCAAGGGAAGATGTGAGCCACAAT
>NW_011500235.1:233497-244717 GCF_000495115.2 Populus euphratica | reverse complement strand
CAATGAAAAGATTGAAAGATGTGGATGCTGAGAATAATTATTTCACTGGTTATTAGGATAACAGGGAAGAGAATATAAGATTGAGTATTTTGGTAAACAAACAATTGAAAGGTCTTCTTTATTTTTGTGCATATGAATGTTAAAAGCAAATAAAGCATGCGTTTGATAAACTTTAGTTATACCATAGTTTTGACATGGGTCCTATTTTTTAAAACTTGCATTTTAACAAAAGCCAAAAATTCATTCATTATGGTCAAACCACACCACACTTTCTATCACAAAAACAAACACAATCTTCGATGTATGAAGATTATGTTTTGGCTATGTGTAGAAAGTGCTAAGATATTGTTTGAAATTGTTATAGCGACTGATTTTAAAGTGATTTTTTGCTTTAAAAAAATATCAAATTAATAATTTTTTAAAGTGCTAAGGCATTGTTTGAGATTGTTATAACAATTGTTTTTTAAAGTGATTTTTACTTGGAAAAACATTAATAGATCTAAAAGAATATTTTTTTCATTAATATATCAAAAAAATCTAAAAACATAAAAAGAAGTTGAAGAAAAAAAAATTCAAAATGCTTTTTTACTTAGGTGATTACCTTATTTCTCTTACACGATGCATGATTATGACTTGTTCTATTTTGTTTAACAGGAGCAATAACATGATATATGTGATTCAGAAAATATTATGCTATAGATTCTGTCTGTGTTGCTTTCTTTATTGCTTTTCTCTTTATGAAAGTCTTTTGTTTAGATGATTTTTAATGTCTTCCATAAAGGTATTGCATTGTTTTGTTGTGAAGAAGCCACATGAAAAAAAAAAGAGAAAAAAATACAACAACATATTAAAATATAATTTAATATTAAAAAAAGTAAGACCAAATGTTTCCTTTTATTTATTAAAAGCTAACCAGATTAAGAATGGATGTTTGAACTCATCAGAAGATGTTTGATATTGAGTTTCAACCTATTTTTCATTATAATTTAATTTTTTTCTTTTAAATTATATTTTAGTGTTTTTGGATCATAATGACAATTTAAAAAACTTTGTTTTAAGTGTAATTTAATCATTCTAGTGTCCTTTAAAAAAGTAAAAAGTTAAAAAAAACTCTTGTATATTAGTTAAATAAAATTTATTTTTAAGATTAATTAAATTTTTACCATGTCATAAATAAGCTTGTTCATCGGTTTGAATAGAGCTTATAAAATCAACCAAGATAGAATATGCTAATTTTAGAGAAATTGATCCGAATCAAAAACTAGTTGAATAAAGAATGATTTTATGATATAAAAAATAGGAAATCAAAACAATTCCAATTTCTTTAATTCTGAGTTGTCTTTTGGGTTTTGGATTTTCTTTGATTTCTCTTGTTTTGGTTTGTCAAGACAATGACATCAAACAATTCTAATTTGTTTAGTGTTCGATTCACTAGAAAGAAGTATTTGTCACGGGGAAAGAATTGTGGAGTTATGTGGTTAGCAGTGATCCAACCCCTACCAATTTTACAAAGTTGCTTCAATGGAAGGTCATGTGGATGGAAGTGATCTAGTCCCTACTAATTTTACAAAGTTGCTTCAATGAAAGGTCAAGGATGCTTGGGTAATGTCTTAGATTTTAAGGTCTATTAATCTTCTTATTGTTCTTAATCTAAGGCCATATAAAACAAAACAAAAAAAATCATATGGGAGTACCTGAAAAAGGTTTACTATCAAGACAACAATGCTAGACATTTTCAATTAGAAAATGATATCTCTAATTATTCTTAATGCAATCTTTCCATTCAGGATTATTATTCTAGTTTTTAGAATTTATGGGCAGAATATACTAATATTATCTATGCTAAAATACCAGTCGAATCTCTCTCTATTATTCAAAGCAAACATGATCAATTTTTAATGAATTGCGATATGAATTTGAGATACTCGCTCAAATTTAATTAATTAAGATCCTTTTCCCTTCTTAGATGTTTATTTTCGAGAATTACTGCTCGAAAAGCAGCTTCTTACATAAGGTATTTTCAAGCAAGGCTATTCAGTTGTAGTTGCTTTTGCAGCTTAGGAAAAATGAAAGGGTCAGAATATGAGCAATATACAATGCTATAGTTGTGAAGAATATGGATATATTGTTAATAATTGTAGAAAGAAGTTCTGTAATTATTGCAAATAGCAAGGCCATATTATCAAATAGTGCCCCACTCGTTCTTAAAATCGTAGAATAAATGTATTTCAAACTGTGGTGTCCGACAACTCATCCACAATAGTTGCATCCAGTACTTTTACTATTGAAATTGTACAATAAATGATTCTTATAGCCTTTTCAGCATTGAGGCTACAAAGGTAATAATTCTAATTGTTAATTTTGGCTTGCTGATTTTGCTGCCTCAAATCATATGACCACCTCAAATTATATGACTACCTCATCTATCATGGTTCATTAAAAATTCAGGTTGCTAATGATGGTCATATACCTATTATTAACGTTAGAGATATCACTCCAACTTTCAAGAATGTTTTTGAATCACCAAAGTTGTCTACTAGTCTTATTTCGGTTAGCCAATTGGTGGATGATAACTGTGATGTGCATTTTTCTTGTAATGACTGTCTTTGATAGGATCAAGTGTCGGGGAAGGTAATCGTGAAGGGGCCTAAAGTTGGAAGATTATTTTTGCTACATTTTTCCATTCCTCATTGTCTATCTTTTGCATGTACAATTGTTCAAATTAAGCTTGAAGTATGACATAAACGTTTAGGCCATCTAAATTCTATTGTTTTGTCTTGATTGTTGAATTCTATTTTGTTGGCAAATAAAACTCAATTTTCTTCTCATGATGTATTTTTTTTATTGTTCTACATGTAAATTAGGTAAAAGTAAAACTCTTTCTTTTTCTTTACATGACAATCGTGCTACAAAATGCTTTGATATTATTCATAGTGCTGTTTAGAATCCTACACAATTATTTTTCATACTTATTTCAAGTACTTTATGACATTTATTGATGATTATTGTTGGTTTACTTGGGTGTATTTTCTTCATTCCAAATCTAAGGTCTTTTCTGTTTCAAGTCATTTTTAATCTATATTGAGACTCAATTTTCTATTGATATTAAGGTAGTAAGATCTGATTCGGATGAGGAATATATGTCATATGAATTTCATGATTTTTTATAGCAGAAAGATATTGTCTCGCATCGTTCGTGTCCATATACACCACAACAAAATGAGGTTAGTGAGTTTAAGAATTGTCATCTTTGAATATCACTAGAACCTTATTGATTGAGTCTTCAATGCCATCCAAATTCTAGATTGAAGCCTTGTCTACTGCAATTTATTTAATTAATTAATTGCCATCACAAGTGTTAAATTTTGATTCCCCATACTATCGTCTACATAATAAGTCTCCCAGCTATCATGACTTGCATATTTTTTTGTTGTGTTTGCTTTATTCATTTGCCTCATCATGAACAACATAAAATTTTTGCTTAGTCTGTTAATTGTGTCTTTTTAGGTCATAGTATTTCTCATAAAGATTTTGTTTGTTATGATCTAAGTTGTAGCAAATTTCATATTTCTAGAAATGTTGTCTTTTTTGAAAATCAATATTTTTTTCTCTACTCATTTTACATCCTCTTCTGTTGCTCTTATTCTTCCTCATTTTTAGGTTGTGTCATCTTTTGAGCAGTTTAAGCCTGAAATTATGTATGAAGGATGTCGACCAACTTTGCCACTTCTTGAGACTAACCCACCATCAGATACTACTCTTGAGATTGCTTCTAAGCCTTCTACTCATCAGCCTACTCTTCGTCGCTCTACGAGAGTATCTCATCCTTATTTATTAGTATGGTTTTTCTACTACTCTATCCATTATTATTGTTCCATCATGTTACTTACAAGCTATCCAACATAAGTGTTGGCAAAAGCCATGCACGAGGAACTTTAATCTCTTCAGTATAATTATACTTGGGATCTTATTTCTTGTCTTCCAGCTGTTAAGCCCATTATGTGTAAATGGGTGTACTCGATTAAGCTTTGCTTTGATGGAACTCTAGATTGATATAAAGCATGGTTGGTTGCTCTTAGCGATAGACAAGAGTATGATGTGGACTATTCAGAGACTTTTGCTCCTATAGCCAAAATGACTACAATGTAGCACACTATTATTGCCATTACTGCTTCTTAGGGTTGGCCACTTCATCAAATGGACATCAAAAATACTTTTCTCCATTGTAATCTTAAAGAGGATATTTATATGCCACCTCCACCTGGTTTGTTCTCCTCATCTGTATCAGTTGTGTGTAAGTTAAAGTGGTCTTTGTAAGGTTTGAAACAAGCTCCCGAGTATGGTTTGATAAGTTTCGCTCTACCTTGCTTTGCTTTACTTTTATTTTATGCAAAGCAAATATGATTCCTCTTTATTCCTTTGCATGACATCTACTAGTTTTGTTCTCCTCCTTATTTATATTGATGACATTTTCATTACAAACACTAATTCTTTATTGATTAGCGACTTTCAGCCCCATATTCATGATTGTTTTCACATGAAGGACCTCGGTTCTCTTACTTACTTCTTGAGATTGGAAGTTCATTATTCTTCTTCTGGTGTTTTTTTGCATCCATATAAATATGCTCAGGACTTGATTACTTTGGCTAGTCTTTAAGATTCTTCTCCAGTGGATACCTTTTTGGAGGTGAATGTTAAGTTTTGACATGATGACATGGATCTTTTGCTTGATCCAACTCTTTATCGGCAATTAGTTGACAACTTGAATTATCTTACTATTACTTGACCTAATATCTCTTTTGTAGTTCACCAAGTTAGTCAATTTATGCAATCTCCCCATTATTTGCTTCTTAGGATTGGAAGTTCATTATCTGTCTTATTGCTTTTAGTGATGCTGATTAAGTAGGTTATCCTGATACACGTTACTATGTCACAAGTTGTTGTATGTTTCTTAGTGATTCCTTGATATATTGAAAGAGTAAGAAACAAGATTGTGTTTCCAAATCTTCAACTGAGTCTGAGTATAGAGCCATGTCAGCTACTTGTATTGAGGTTGTTTGGTTTCGTGGACTACATGTAGAAATATGATTTTCCCAGACTACTCCTATTTTTCTTTATACTAACAATACAAGTGCTATTTAGATTGCTACCAATCCTATTTTCTATAAGCGTACCAAACATATCAAAGTGGATTGTCATTTCATTTGAGAAGTTGTGGATACTAATGTTATTTCTTTTCCATATATCTCTACCGACCTTCAAATAACTGATGTGTTTACTGATTGGTACTTAAAAATGCATTTTTATCAATGTTTTGTTTAGATAAGAAGATAAGAATTGTCACCAAGTCAAGAGTTAGCCACCCACTCAACATTTAGTCATCAAATCAATAGTTCCAAATTTTGGCCTACAAAAAGAGGTATTTGCCGTGCATTTAGGCATCTTGGTTTTTAGATCAAGATCATATTCTTGCTCTCTTTCTTTATATTTTTATAATATTTAAGTTTTGCTTTCATAAACTCTTGTTTATGCTTTTCATTTCCTTTCATTTACTTAGTTAACTTATATTTTATTTATGTTCTTATTTTGTTTATTTATGTTTCTCTTTTTTTATTATGTTTAGTTAAGTTTATTATATCAAGGTGAAAAGGTTACGCTAATGGTGTAAAAATAAGTATAGTGTAAATTCAACATGGACTTTAATGTTTGATACTAACATGTTTTGTATTTGTTATCTTATTCACTCTTAATACTTTGCTTGTTAAATGGTTAATTTAGATTTATGTTGTATAACACTTGTTACAACAAATACTTAGCATTTTCATAGTCTAACCGTATGGTATAAACTACACATATGGTATGAAAGGAACTTGATTTGTTGTTAACATAAGTTATAATCATGAATACCTGACAACATTTACAAGTATTAACATTATTAAAATAAGATAAATAAAGTAATCATGTTAATTATTTATAATCTGATTGGAACCTTCTTTGTGTGTGGTTTCTAGTTGAATAATAAAAAGAGTTTATACTATATTTGTTTGAAATACCATTAGTGGATCCTCTAACCTTGATATTTGTTTTTATTGTTTAATCTTCACATTAATCTTACATCTCAAAGTCCTATTTAATTTATTATTATTGTTGTTGTTGTTGTTGTTGTTGTTTATAATTTATATGGTTAACCTCTCTGTTGTTCGATCCCGGTCTTACCGGCTTATTTATTACTTCGACATTCCTATACTTAAGAGAAAACATTAATTTTTTAGTCGTGTCATTTACCAAATTCATGACTCGTCAACACTATCAATTTCTAATTGGCAAATTGATGCTTCTTGATCACCTAGTATCAATTTAAGAGGGATGCTAGTATAGTCTTTTTCATTAGAATCATTTGTGATTTAGAAAATATTATGCTATAGATTCTGTCTATGTTGCTTTCTTTATTACTTTTCTCTTTATGAAAGTCTTTTGTTTAGATGATTTTTAATGTCTTCTATAAAGGCATTGCATTGTTTTGTTGTGAAGAAGCCACATGAAAAAAAAAGAGAAAAAAAATACAACAACACAATAAAATATAATTTAATGTTAAAAAAAGTAAGATGAAATATTTCCTTTTATTTATTAAAAGCTAACCAAATTAAGAATGGATGTTTGAACTCATAAGAAGATGTTTGATATTGAGTTTCAACCTATTTTTCATTATAATTTAATTTTTTTCTTTTAAATTATATTTTAGTGTTTTTGGATCATAATGACAATTTAAAAAACTTTGTTTTAAGTGTAATTTAATCATTCTAGTGTCCTTTAAAAAAGTAAAAAGTTAAAAAAAACTCTTGTATATCAGTTAAATAAAATTTATTTTTAAGATTAATTAAATTTTTACCATGTCATAAATAAGCTTGTTCATCGGTTTGAATAGAGCTTATAAAATCAACCAAGATAGAATATGCTAATTTTAGAGAAATTGATCCGAATCAAAAACTAGTTTAATAAAGAATGATTTTTTGATATAAAAAATAGGAAATCAAAACAATTCCAATTTCTTTAATTCTTGGTTGTCTTTTGGGTTTTGGATTTTCTTTGATTTCTCTTGTTTTGGTTTGTCAAGACAATGACATCAAACAATTCTAATTTGTTTAGTGTTTGATTCACTGGAAAGAAGTATTTGTCACGGGGAAAGAATTGTATGTGGATAACAGTGATCCAACCCCTATCAATTTTACAAAGTTGCTTTAATGGAAGGTCATGTGGATGGAAGTGATCCGAAAAGCAGCATCTTCTTACATAAGGCACTTTCAAGTAGGGCTATTCAGCTATAGTTGTTTTTGCAGCTTAGGAAAAATGAAAGGGTCGGAATATGAGCAATATACAATGCTATAGCTGTGAAGAATATGGATATATTGCTAATAATTGTAGAAAGAAGTTCTGCAATTATTGCAAATAGCAAGGCCATATTATCAAAGAGTGCCCCACTCGTTCTTAAAACAGTAGAATAAATGTATTTCAAACTGTGGTGTCCGACAACTCATCCACAATAGTTGCATCCAGTACTTTTACTATTGAAATTGTACAATAGATGATTCTTACAGCCTTTTCAGCATTGAGGCTACAAAGGTAATAATTCTAATTGTTAATTTTGGCTTGCTGATTTTGATGCCTCAAATCATATGACCACCTCAAATTATATGACTACCTCATCTATCATGGTTCATTAAAAATTCAGGTTGCTAATGATGGTCATATACCTATTATTAACGTTAGAGATATCACTCCAACTTTCAAGAATGTTTTTGAATCACCAAAGTTGTCTACTAGTCTTATTTCAGTCAGCCAATTGGTGGATGATAACTGTGATGTGCATTTTTCTTGTAATGACTGTCTTTGATAGGATCAAGTGTCGGGGAAGGTAATCGTGAAGGGGCCTAAAGTTGGAAGATTATTTTTGCTACATTTTTCCATTCCTCATTGTCCATCTTTTGCATGTACAATTGTTCAAAATAAGCTTGAAGTATGACATAAACGTTTAGGCCATCTAAATTCTATTATTTTATCTTGATTGTTGAATTCTGTTTTGTTGGGAAATAAAACTCAATTTTCTTCTCATGATGTATTTTTTTTATTGTTCTACATGTAAATTAGGTAAAAGTAAAACTCTTTCTTTTTCTTTCCATAGCAATCGTGCTACAAAATGCTTTGATATTATTCATAGTGATGTTTAGGATCCTACACAATTATTTTTCATACTCATTTCAAGTACTTTATGACATTTATTGATGATTATTGTTGGTTTACTTGGGTGTATTTTCTTCATTCCAAATCTAAGGTCTTTTCTATTTCAAGTCATTTTTAATCTATATTGAGACTCAATTTTCTATTGATATTAAGGTAGCAAGATCTAATTCGGATGAGGAATATATGTCATATGAATTTCATGATTTTTTATAGCAGAAAGATATTGTCTCGCATCGTTCGTGTCCATATACACCACAACAAAATGAGGTTAGTGAGTATAAGAATTGTCATCTTTGAATATCACTGGAACCTTATTGATTGATGACACGACTAAAAGATTGATCTTCAATACCATCCAAATTCTGGATTGAAGCCTTGTCTACTGCAATTTATTTAATTAATTGATTGCCATCACAGGTGTTAAATTTTGATTCCCCATACTATCGTCTACATAATAAGTCTCCCAACTATCATGACTTGCATATTTTTTTGTTGTGTTTGCTTTATTCATTTGCCTCCTCATGAACAACATAAAATTTTTGCCCAGTCTGCTAATTATGTCTTTTTAGGTCATAGTATTTCTCATAAAGATTTTGTTTGTTATGATCTAAGTTGTAGCAAATTTCATATTTCTAGAAATGTTGTCTTTTTTGAAAATCAATATTTTTTTCTCTACTCATTTTGCATCGTCTTCTGTTGCTCTTATTCTTCCTCATTTTTAGGTTGTGTCATCTTTTGAGCAGTTTAAGCCTGAAATTATGTATGAAGGATGTCGACCAACTTTGCCACTTCTTGAGGCTGACCCACCATCAGATACTCCTCTTGAGATTGCTTCTAAGCCTTCTACTCATCAGCCTACTCTTCGTCGCTCTACGAGAGTATCTCATCCTTATTTATTAGTATGGTTTTTCTACTACTCTATCCATTATTATTGTTCCATCATGTTACTTACAAGCTATCCAACATAAGTGTTGGCAAAAGCCATGCACGAGGAACTTTAATCTCTTCAGTATAATTATACTTGGGATCTTATTTCTTGTCTTCCAGCTGTTAAGCCCATTATGTGTAAATGGGTGTACTCGATTAAGCTTTGCTTTGATGGAACTCTAGATTGATATAAAGCATGGTTGGTTGCTCTTAGCGATAGACAAGAGTATGATGTGGACTATTCAGAGACTTTTTCTCCTATAGCCAAAATGACTACAATGCAGCACACTATTATTGCCATTACTGCTTCTTAGGGTTGGCCACTTCATCAAATGGATGTCAAAAATACTTTTCTCCATTGTAATCTTAAAGAGGATATTTATATGCCACCTCCACCTGGTTTGTTCTCCTCATCTGTATTAGTTATGTGCAAGTTAAAGTGGTCTTTGTAAGGTTTGAAACAAGCTCCCGAGTATGGTTTGATAAGTTTCGCTCTACCTTGCTTTGCTTTACTTTTATTTTATGCAAAGCAAATATGATTCCTCTTTATTCCTTTGCATGACATCTACTAGTTTTATTCTCCTCCTTATTTATATTGATGACATTTTCATTACAAACACTAATTCTTTATTGATTAGCGACTTTCAGCCCCATATTCATGATTGTTTTCACATGAAGGACCTCGGTTCTCTTACTTACTTCTTGAGATTGGAAGTTCATTATTCTTCTTCTGGTGTTTTTTTGCATCCATATAAATATGCTCAGGACTTGATTACTTTGGCTAGTCTTTAAGATTCTTCTCCAGTGGATACCTTTTTGGAGGTGAATGTTAAGTTTTGACATGATGACATGGATCTTTTGCTTGATCCAACTCTTTATCGGCAATTAGTTGACAACTTGAATTATCTTACTATTACTTGACCTAATATCTCTTTTGTAGTTCAGCAAGTTAGTCAATTTATACAATCTCCCCGTTATTTCCTTCTTAGGATTGGAAGTTCATTATCCGCCTTATTGCTTTTAGTGATGCTGATTAAGTAGGTTATCCTAATACACGTTACTATGTCACAAGTTGTTGTATGTTTCTTAGTGATTCCTTGATATATTGAAAGAGTAAGAAACAAGATTGTGTTTCCAAATCTTCAACTGAGTCTAAGTATAGAGCCATGTTAGCTGCTTGTATTGAGGTTGTTTGGTTTCGTGGACTACATGTAGAAATATGATTTTTCCAGACTACTCCTATTTTTCTTTATACTAACAATACAAGTGCTATTTAGATTGCTACCAATCCTATTTTCTATAAGCGTACCAAACATATCAAAGTGGATTGTCATTTCATTTGAGAAGTTGTGGATACTAATGCTATTTCTTTTCCATATATCTCTATCGACCTTCAAATAACTGATGTGTTTACTGATTGGTACTTAAAAATGGATTGTCAAGAGTTGGTCACCCACTCAACATTTAGTCATCAAATCAATAGTTTCAAATTTTAGCCTACAAAAAGAGGTATTTACCGTGCATTTAGGCATCTTGTTTTTTAGATCAAGATCATGTTCTTGCTCTCTTTCTTTATATTTTTATAATATTTAAGTTTTGCTTTCATAAACTCTTGTTTATGCTTTTCATTTCCTTTCCCTCCATCCTCCAAAGATCAAGAAAATAAGCAGCAGCACAGAGAGAAATGTTGCAGTGTATATTTATTCTTTCAGATTCCGGGCAAGTCTCAAAATCCATCAAAAACAAATCTTTTAAATCCATAAACAATAAATCCTTCATCTTTATTTGATCTGATTAATATCACCAACTGAATTTTGTGTGTTTTGTGTGATATTTTGTGACAGGGAGGTAATGCTAGAGAAACAGCTAATTGGGCATAAAGTAGATAGATCCATTTGTGCTTGGTTTTGGGATCAAGTCATTTCTCAAGGTGATTCCTTTAAGGTACTTTTGAAGCTTTAACATTGTTTGCTGGATTTGTTTTATAAAGTAATCATGTTAATTATTTATAATCTGATTGGAACCTTCTTTGTGTGTGGTTTCCAGTTGAATAAT
>NW_011500235.1:213742-233372 GCF_000495115.2 Populus euphratica | reverse complement strand
TCCGGTCTTACCGGCTTATTTATTACTTCGACATTCCTATACTTAAGAGAAGACATTAATTTTTTAATCTTGTCATTTACCAAATTCATGACTCGTCAACACTATCAATTTCTAATTGGCAAATTGATGCTTCTTGATCACCTAGTATCAATTCAAGAGGGATGCTAGTATAGTCTTTTTCATTAGAATCATTAGTTTTTATATACATATTTATTATTTATATCAAGAAAACAACTATCAATTTTTGTATAATCATAGTATAAATAGCTTTTTATAATTAAATCGAGATTATAGTTAATAGTACCAGATGTTATGGAATGTAAATCAAAGTTCTTCCTATTTAATGAAAGAAACTCTTATAAAAAGAGGACATTCAACAAAATTAACATAGTGGACAATAGTTTGAATTTTATAAGTTTTTAGAATTATTAAAAATTTATATAATTATTAATTTTAAAATATATTAAATTAATCAAATCTTATACAAGTTACCTCAAATATTCATGTTAATAATAATAATAAAATTCTTTGCTTTGACTACAATGCTTGCTTTCCAGAACGCGAGAAAACATGGCAGATGCAGATGAATAAAGTTTCAAGATCTGGGGAGGAAAAGGATGAATGACGGATATGGGAGGCTAGGGAGAGTGTTGGCGACTGTTTGTCAAGAGAAAGGGGGAATAAATTTCAGGGTTATGTTAAGTATTTATTATTTTTACCCACTTTTTATTTTTTTTTATTTTTTTCCTGGTCCAGGTCAGTTTAATGATTATAGTTTTTAAAACCAAAAAGTAGATTTTATTGTTTTTAAATTCATTTAGTTAATTTTTCCACTTAGTTTGTTATTTTCGATCAATTCTTTTACGTATTCAATTTTTTGGTTTCTTTAAACATTTCTAATTATAAAAATCTGGAAAGATCAAGTTATTACCCGTTAATTTAATAATTATTAAGGGATCTTAGGAGAAATATCTTCTAATAACCAATTCATTGATAATCTTGTCATTTACCAAATTCATGACTCATCAACACTATCAATTTCTAATTGGCAAATTGATGCTTCTTGATCACCTAGTATCAATTCAAGAGGGATGCTAGTATAGTCTTTTTCATTAGAATCATTAGTTTTTATATACATATTTATTATTTATATCAAGAAAACAACTATAAATTTTTGTATAATCATAATATAAATAGCTTTTTATAAATTGAGATTATAGTTAACAATAGCAGATGTTATAGAATGTATATCAAAGTTCTTCCAATTTAATGAAAGAAACTCTTATAAAAAGAGGACATTCAACAAAATTAACATAGTGGACAATAGTTTGAATTTTATAAGTTTTTAGAATTATTAAAAATTTATATAATTATTAATTTTAAAATATATTAAATTAATCAAGTCCTATACAAGTTACCTCAAATATTCATATTAATAATAATAATAAAATTCTTTGCTTTGACTACAATGCTTGCTTTCCAGAACGCGAGAAAACATGGCAGATGCAGATGAATAAAGTTTCAAGATCTGGGGAGGAAAAGGATGAATGACGGATATGGGAGGCTAGGGAGAGTGTTGGCGACTGTTTGTCAAGAGAAAGGGGGAATAAATTTCAGGGTTATGTTAAGTATTTATTATTTTTACCCACTTTTTATTTTTTTTTATTTTTTTCCTGGTCCAGGTCAGTTTAATGATTATAGTTTTTAAAACCAAAAAGTAGATTTTATTGTTTTTAAATTCATTTAGTTAATTTTTCCACTTAGTTTGTTATTTTCGATCAATTCTTTTACGTATTCAATTTTTTGGTTTCTTTAAACATTTCTAATTATAAAAATATGGAAAGATCAAGTTATTACCCTTTAATTTAATAATTATTAAGGAATCTTAGAAAAAATATCTTCTAATAACCAATTCATTGATTTTTGTTTAGGAGGGCAAAATCATTTTCAATTCACAGTGTTGTGAAATAAATAATAAGATTAGAAGATAATATATATATATATATATATATATATTAATCTATATAATGAATTTTATTTTAAGAGCTTATTTAATAATTTGACAGTGTAGTTATATTTATTTTGCAATTAATATTTTGTGTTAAAATACTTGTTAATAATTTTTTTATTTTTTAAAAATTATTTTGATATAAATATATTAAAATAATTTAAAAATATATTAATTTAAAATAGATAAAAATTTAAAAAAACTTTTAAAACTTTTTAAAATATTTTTAAAATATAAAAATAACCACCTCCAACGCACCGGGATTCGGCAGGGACGAAGCCAATAGATTTTACCTCAAATTCCTCCTCCTCCTTTTTTTTTTTTTTTTTTTTATTTTTTATGTAAGCATTTTGTTTCTCTGCTTTGAAGCCATACGGCATCAAACCAAACCCCAACGTACCACTAACTCATTGATCGTTCACCCATGCTTCGCCCATCATAATCAGACCCCACAAGCTGACCCCGAGCTCTGATGTCTTTACCGGCACCGGCTAATCCAAGTCACCTTTCAAATAAATGAAAAGGTAAACTACAAGAAACCCATCTAACTATCATAGCTGTTCCAATTAGGCCCTCTTCTGATTATTGTATTGTAATTGATGCAACATCAAGCATCAAATAGTTATTTTCTTGATTTTTGATTTATATTTCTTATCATAATAACATTAATCAGATTTAATGTTTTACATCTTCAAGTATTATATTTATACAAAAATTTATACACATTGGCTTTAATTTATATTTTTTTTAAATTATATATACATGACAGCACCAATGAAATGAAAAGCTAAGATTTCACCATTACAATACATTGATGGTGCAATTGAAAGCTATTGGAGGTGAGAAGGACTAAACTAAAACAAGTTTGATAGTCAGAGGGCTTAGATACACCTTTTCTTCAGTAAAGAAAAAAATACAAGAAAGAAATAAAAGGCAACCTCTCCTTTTCCCCTAGTTTTTCTCTCTCTGTCCCCGGCTTACATTTTGACAGCAAGCTGCTCTCTTTAGAGAGAGAAACTGCCTTTGTGTGTGACTTTCTACAGAGAGAAAGATAAATCAGCAAGAGCCATGGATTCTTCAAAAGATCGCGAGAACTTCGTCTACGTCGCCAAGCTCGCCGAGCAAGCTGAACGCTACGACGGTGAGTTCCTCTATATCTCTCTAGATGTGTTTACATGCGTCTTTGTGCTTTATCTCTCTAGATCTGTGCTTTCATGCTCAGTTTTTGCTCATTATAGACTCAAAGTCACATGATCGATCGCAGATTTATGGATTATATTAACTTGTTTAAACTACATTTTATGCTTATTATCTTTGCTTTGAAATAATTATTGAAAATAATTCTTGTCTGTTTTTTTTTGGGATATTAAAAGTTAATTACGTTTAATTAATGTTACGGATTTTAATTACTTTTGACTGATTTCATTTTTTTTTGCTAGCAAGTAATTTGATGAGGATTTGTTTTCTTAATTTCTTTCTTATTTTATCTGATAATGTAGGTTTTTTCGTTTTAAATTTTTAGGATCTTGCCAAAAAAGAAAATAATAATAATAATTGCTGATGTAGCAGTTATTTTTTTTTATTGATGATTACGTAAACCGTGAAGTAAAATAGAAATGAAATTATTCCTGAGCGTCGAAATTAATTTAGAGTTGAAATTAAAAAAGAAAGAGAGAAAGAAATTTATGATGTGGATGTTTTCTTTGGAAGTTGTTAGAACTTGGAATGCTGATGGTTTATGTGATGGTATGTAGAAATGGTGGATGCGATGAAGAAAGTAGCAAAGCTTGATGTTGAACTAACGGTGGAGGAGAGAAACTTACTCTCTGTGGGCTACAAGAATGTGATCGGTGCGAGAAGGGCGTCGTGGAGAATCTTGTCATCTATTGAGCAGAAGGAGGAATCAAAAGGTAATGAGACGAATGTGAAGAGGATCAAGGAGTATAGGCAGAAGGTGGAAGCAGAGTTAACAGGCATTTGCCATGATATCATGACAGTGATTGATGAGCATCTTATTCCATCATGTACAGCCGGGGAATCTACTGTGTTTTACTACAAGATGTGAGGGTGTTTTTGTTTGTGGTTTTATTATGAATTTGCTTATGTGGATGTAGTGGGTTTTAATTAGTCATGTGAATTTTATGAAGGGTTTTGGGTTTGGTGCAGGAAAGGTGATTATTACCGGTATCTAGCAGAGTTCAAGAGTGGTAATGAGAGGAAAGAGGCAGCTGATCAGTCACTTAAGGCATATGAGGTATGTATGTCTATTTTTTGTCTTGTTCATTGATGCAATGGGTAAATTCTAGGGCTTTAAGCCTTGACTTGCTTTAAGCACGTCCTACTAAAGTGATATGAATAGAAGAAAATCGAAGCCTGGTTTCCACTCATCTGCACTAAACTGATTCAGAGATAGTTCTTTCCTCCAGTCATTTGCACTCACTGTTGCTGTTTGGATTAATAGGAATCAGAAGCATGTGCTCAATCATGAAAGGTGAATTTTCATTTGAACCTGTTTTTGAAAACCCCGAGTGTTTACCAACATTTTTCAACACATTTTCTTTCTGTTTAGTTGGTTCTTAGAAGGAGAAAGGTACTGGAACTTGCATTCCTGAAGTTTGTAAGGTTACTGTAACATCCTCCTTTACTGTTAAATTGGCCAGGGATTGCTTTAACTTGCATAAAGCATTGCACATCTGTTTTTTGGTGTTTTAAATTAGCAGAGCCCTGCTTGGCATCTAACAAGGCTTGTTGCCTCTCTATAGATACTCTTCATCTGCTTTTTCCCACAGGAGCATTCTTTGGTTATGGCCTTTTGATCTTCTGCCAATTTTCTACGGCATTATTTTTTTCATTGAATCTGCTATATTTACCGTTGTTTTCCTTTTATTTTTCTGGATAAGATTGCCTATATGAACAATTAGTTCTGCATGTTTGCTGGTTCTTGCAGACTGCTACAACAACTGCAGCCAGTGATCTTTCTCCCACCCATCCCATTCGACTGGGCCTGGCTCTTAATTTCTCTGTGTTCTATTATGAGATTATGAACTCTCCTGAACGGTATGCAGAATGTGATTCACTTATATGGGGGAAAAGCCTTAAACTTATATTTTTATAGATATAATTTCTTATTGCATTCTTGGGGTCTATTAGGGCCTGCCATCTTGCAAAGCAAGCATTTGATGAAGCTATTTCAGAGCTGGATACCCTGAGTGAAGAGTCTTACAAGGATAGCACTTTGATTATGCAACTGTTGAGGGACAACCTCACTCTGTGGACTTCTGATATTCCTGAGGATGGAGGTATCTATAGATTTTATTCTTAAAAGTTCCTTAGGGCTCAGCTTTCATTTATTTTATGAAGAATCATGTTAATCTGTCCTCTATATTAATGGGCATAAAGTCTGAGATGTAGTGAAATCCCATTCTCTTTAGACCCTTTCTCCAGAACAATAAAATAAATAAATGACAAAATTAATGCATTTGACTTTGTATCATTACAAGGTTTGCGTATCCTGTAAGTGCTGTGATCATTGCAAGAACCATTCATGATTTCTTGCTTTTACTGGGGAGCTGTTGGGTACTTTGGTTTACTAGTATCTTACTGAATGGAATGAGCAAGCAAAATTGAAAAGTGATGGCCCATTGACGAAGTAAAATCTATATGCATTTGGTTATTTGACTTCACAAGTACAGAATGTGCCAGATTCTCAGTAAGCAACCATAGTGGTTGTGCAGTATTTTTAACGGACATCTTTAACCTTTGCCTGTTCTGCACGTATGATTCTAGATATTTGCATGTTGTTAAGCTTTAAGTGGACAATTGACCTGTTGTTTGAGTTTTTATTTTGACAGAAGACCAGAAGATGGAAACCTCTGCCAGAACCGGTGAGGGTGAGGATGCCGAGGTGGGTCCTTTGCCTATTGTCCATTCTTCAAATCATTCATTTATTTAGATTTGCAGATTTATGAACATCAGCTGAATTATTTCTTTATGCAGTGACGGTGCTAATAGAACCATCTGGTCCTTGAAAGCGTGAATGGGAGTAGGATGATTTCCCCTAGTGTTGTGCTATTGCTTTATTTCAAGAGGATTTTTGTAGTACCTTATCTCAGTTGGTGTTGATCCCTGTTTCAGTCAACTATGTATTAGCAGAAATATTTGTTGGGTTGTGATATTGGTAGCCAACGATTTTTGCTGCTTTTTCAAATTTCTTGGATCCAATTATTTTTCAACTGTTAATTCGGCTTTCCCCCCATACAATTTGACCCAACTTCAAAATTAACGATGTTGTACTGTCGTTTTGATTTCCTGGAAATGATCCTCATAATCTTATATACGATCTAAAATCAAAATCTATAGGCTATAAGAACCTCTCCTCTCGATGGTCTTCCTCTCCTCTCTTATTTCTCTGCAACCTTAGTTTCTCATCTTTCTCCAGTTTCTTCTCACGGAGGAATTGGGCAACGCCCTGGTAGGAGTCAGGGCTCTCCGTTAGCTCTCGTACAATTTCTGCATGGGTGACTTCAACCGTCTCTAGAATCCCCTGAATCTCTTTTAAGAGCTTCAAGTCATAGAAACAGAAATATCTGCCTGCTAATTGCTTGAATGCAGGAAGGGTACAGTATGGCATGTGAACATGCATGTCCATGCGACCAGGAACTAGCAAATCTGGGTCGAGCATCTCTTTCTTGCTAGTTGTGACAACAATGATGAGTTCATTGATGCGAGGCAGCCACAGTCCATCAATAAACTGCAGTAGCCTTAAGAGCATAGCCTGTTGATAAAAACACAATACGTCCGAGACATAAGAAACGGTGTCGTGAAGCAAATTGTTTTTCATTGCGTGTGTGTGTGTGTGTGAGCTCTAATCTTTCAGATATGTAGACAACAAAGTTATAACAACCTGTTTTTGAACCTCGCGTGTGTGAGCTCTAATCTTTCAGATATGCAGATAATAAAGTTATAACAACCTGTTTTTGAACCTCAACCACTTTCCTTGGCTCAAATCTCCGCCTCCGGTATGATACTGTGACAGTGGAATCAATATCCTTGATGACAAGTATAGTTTTGTCTAAATAGTGAAGCAACACGGACCTAATATCATAACTTGTAAGGAAATTATGTTCCTGTAGATCCAAGTCATGGATATTGTAGTTCAAGTGATTAGCCATGGCAGCGATCAAGCTCGACTTTCCTGTTCGAGGAGGACCGTGTATCAGGTATCCACGTTTCCGAGCTTTCCCGATTTTTCTGTAATATTCCTTTGACTTCACGAAGGTGTTCAGGTCAGCAATTATTTCTTCCTTGAGCTTCTCATCCATTGCAATGGTCTCAAAGGTCATTGGATGATCTATTTTGGTTGATGTTAACCAAGATAAACCTCCAAGACTGTTGAGCTGTCTTACCTTGTTTTCCTCTTGAATGGCCTTCGCCTGCTGTAAAATGAACGGCAGGTAAGAGCTCAGGACCTCCTCTGTGTTTCCTGTGAAAAACCAGCTCGTAGGATCTTAGTCGTGCTACTAAGGTGTAATTTCTAACTTCAGAGTTTTCTCTAATTACCATCCTCCACTTTACCTCAATATTTTCAAAAACATCAAGAACTTCTTGGTCTCTGTCCAGGGAAATCACTGGTTTTTTCTCTTTCTCCTTCTTGCATGCCTTTATTCTTCGAATTGATGGGGCCGATTTAGTTCCCAGATAAGTCTCGGCAGCCAAAAACAACTCATCACAGTAGTTATCCGGTCCATATTCTTCTATAACAAGAGTGAATTGTGGACGGAAAAGATGAGCAAATATGCGAAGATTGGCAGCTGTTGGAATCAGTACTGCTGAAGCTGCAAGAGAAGCTACCACAGAAAGAACTGTTTTTGTATTTGGCAAGTTCTGGAGAGACACCAATCTTGAGACTTGTTAATGCAAGGTTGGTTATCAAATAAACGATTATGATGAAGCTAGTGAAGGAAGCTCTGTAAATGATACCTAAAGTTCCATTAAGAAACTAGAGAGAAATGTGATCAAGGTGTCTTCAGTGAGGTTTATGGTGCAAATTAAAGCCAATAAAAAGAAAGAAAAATGCCCAGAGGACTATTCTATCACTCCTTTGTATTGGTCATGGCTTGCACAGGAAATGCTTGTAGAAGAACGTGCACTGACATTTTTGAATGGATTACCTCAACAGTTTACCTTTAAGACTATTCTGGTTGAAGAGTCTTTTAATTTACTATTGAAATTGTGTCACATAGTTTTTTTAATAATTTTTTATTTAAAAATATATTAAAATATTTTTTTAATTTTTAGCATCCATCCATTAAAATCATCAAATAAATAAATAAACTTAATACAATATTAAAAAAATACTTTAAAAAAAATCTAAAAAAATATATAAAAAAACACTTTCAAACACACCAATAGCCTGCGAAGCTTCAAGCCTTCTGAATGCTTTTTACTTTTATGCAGCAACGCACTTTGTCAACCGTTGATTCCAGAAAGCATCCTTGAACATGTCAAATTTCACAGGTTGTATAAAAATCAACTTTGTTGCAAAAATCAAGGAAAGAGTGCGGCAACTTCTCATTATTTTATTTTTTAAAAAAAAAAGTGAAGGAGAAATTAATGGAGCACACGATTATTATTATTTATTGAAATAGTAATATGATGATAATGACATTGACTCAAAATAAAATTTTAATCTATATGTTAGAGGTGAAACGATTTTTTTATCTTGATATTACATAAGATTCAATTTATCATTTCATTTTTATTTTGCATAATAAAAATACAAATTTAACTTTAGAATAAAAAAACACAAATAATTTGATTTTTTATTTTATTCAAAATAGTACAATCACTTTAATATTTTTTAAAAAAAAAAACAAAATCAACTTAATTCTTTCACAAGGTTTTTTAATTATTTTATATTAAATTTATTATAAAATTATTTAAATTTTGCTTTTTATAATTGTTACATATTAAATACATTTACCTACATATTTTAAATGCTTCATTTGGTTAAGAGGCTTTAGTAACATTTCATTGGTTGTTGATAATGGTTTTTTAATTCTTTGATTAATTGTTTTAAAATCATGATGAGTAGGTTGCCTCATGATATGGTTCATCTAGTGAGTTGATTTGATCAATCTAAAATTTATATTGATTTGATTTGAAAACAAATTAAAAAAAAAAAGATTTAACAATTCTGAGCAAAGACCTAGAATCGAATCACTTAGTAATCTAACAACCTTGAGTTTAATTTAAGTCAAAACTTGGTCATCATACATTGATTTTTTTTAAAAAAAATAATTTATCAAAACCATATCATTTTGATTTACATTCTAAAAAGTAATTGTTTTATTGATTTAAATTAACTCTCATAACTTATAATTTAAACATTATCTAGATGATGTGTTAAAATTATACTTGAATTCTTTGCAAAAAAAATAAAAATTTTTGACCTAAATCTCGAGGTGGTATATGGATCAAGATTAAAAATGAGAATTAAATTTTAAAAGATTAGAGGAAAAAAATATTGAAAGTAAAAAGTGTGGTTACTAATTGTTCAACCTAAAAGATTTTTTTTTTTTAAACTAGAGAACTTTAAAAACTTAATTTAAAAAAATAAGGTTCTTGTAAACTTATTTTTAAAACTAAGCTACTATATGCTATGTAAGCAACACAATATCATTATATAGTATAGTTTCTCTTTTAAAAAATAATATAACAAAACTCAAATTAAATCCAAAGTCCCATTCCAAATAGAATTGTTAAAAGGAACCTAATTCAATAAAATCTCTCCCCCCAAGTTATTGTTTATTGAAAAAGAAATATTTTTTTATTATTATTACTTCATTTCCATGTCATCTCAATATATTGTATATATTATTTAATGCATATGTAACAAGAAAATACCTTATTTTAAAAAATAAGTTTATAACTACCCTACATTTAGGGAAAATCTCTAGGTTTAAGATTTTTAAAATAAGGTAATTTTAAAACTTATTTCTCTAAACAATGTATTTTAAAACTTAATTTATCAAAATAACATAATGCAAGTTCTCCACCCTCTCTCAACCATATATTTTGTAACATTACTGAAAGAGAAGGGAACCTCATCACTTAGCTAAGCCTTCATTCATTGTATATGGAATACGGCGGTGGCTCGGACTCTATATCCTTCATTTTTATAAATAAAAGATGAAATGATGTTGTTAAAGATTCAATTCTATCTGTTTAACTTGTCAAGTGAGGTATTAAGATATGATATATATTATTTTTAAATATACCTTCTCAAATAAAAAAAATTTTGCCTTGAAAATTGCACAGGTAATTAGTACTTAAAAATGTATTTTTACTAAGGTTTTATATCATCATTTTGCACTTTAAATATCAATAACTCCTTCACTAAAGCATGTTTTTATAATAACAAGTCTAAAGTTATAAGATACCTTTAATTTATAGTAAATGTTCATCTTAAATGCAGGTCTATCATATAAATCAAAGAATTGATTGATGAGTTTACTGACTGAAATGTAGAAGACAGAGAGAGAGTTAAGCCTAGAAAAGAGAGGTTGGCTCAATCTAAACTAGAACATTGTTTAGTTATTGAGTCATATCTAGAGTTGTAGATCATAGATTTTAATTTGGTTTACATGACTAGAATGTTAAGACATAGACTTAAAACATTCATAGATGTCTAAAACTCAATCCTGCTGTTTGAAAGTTCAAATCTTAGCAACAACGAAAAAGACAGAATCTATCTTACAGCTTGGACACTGTTTAGTGTTCAACCTATATGTCGAGTTCTAGAAATCCAAATGTACTAAATTTTTTTTATTGGAAAACTAAGATAATTTTCTAAAACTTTCATGGGGACAATCTGTTTAAATTCTAACGTTAGCAATAATATTTTGTTCAGACAAAAAGATAAGGATTGTCACAAAGTTAAGATGTATTCACCCATTCAACAATTAGTCATCAAATTAATAGTTTTAAATTTTGGCCTATAAAAGCAAGTATTTGTCATGCATTTAGGCATCTTGATTTTCAAATGAAGATCATGTTCTTACTCTCTTTTTATTGTAATGCTTAAATTATGTTTATATTAACTCTTATTTATGCTTTTCATTTCATTTCCTTTACTTAGTTAACTTTTATCTCTTATCTCAAAGTCGTCGTCGTCGTCATTTATAATTTATATAGTTAACCTCCCTGTAGTTCGACCTTGGTCTTGCCAAGATATTTATTACTTTGACACTCCTCCACTTGGGAGAAAACATCGATCTTTTGATCATGTCAACAGGCTCATACTACCTTGTGATTAATTTTTATTACATAAATAGAGATGATAAGATTTGAACTCGTGACCACTTAGTTATCAAGATTCTGATATCATGTCAAAGATGTAAAACTTAATTAATGATTCTATGATACGGAATAAATATGTTTATAATATAATTATAAAACTTAATAACAAGGAAATAGTATCTCCAGCCACTGATGTTCCTCACGTATTTATTGCTCTCTTTTATATATATTTGGCACTTCAAAACTCTACTCACTCTATATAGATAGTGTAAAACTTAAAGGAATTGAGTAAGTGAGTGTGAGGACTAAATAATAACATCTATAGCCAAAGCTTCCATCAAGCTTTAATAGCTATAAGTCCCATATATTTAGTATATCATGGGGTAGTTATAAGTGAACCACTTTAAAAGCTCATAAATATAAAGCTTACAACCTTTAGGTAGACCATTTTAAGAGCTCATAAATATGAAGGTTAAAACCTTTAAAGTGAACCACTTTAATATTTCATAAATGTAAAGAAGAGTTAGAGAGTTGTTTATAATGGCTATATGAGAAACAGTCAACATTCTCCCATTTAATCTATATTTGTAAGTAAATGTTTAATCTTAAACCCATTGATAATCTGTTTTAGTAATAAATATATGAATCATGGGGATATGTCCTTTAATTTATGAGTATTATCTTTTATATATTACTATGTATTTATTTCTTTAAACATTATAATTTTTGTGGCAATAAATTTTTAATGAATAAACCATATGTTTATTCTTGGTCTAACACAAATGAATTTTTCTCAAAATTAAATTAAAGTTCACATCAATATAAGAAGAATATCAAAATAGTTAGGAAAATAACATTGTTCAAACAATGAAAAATTACATAATGGAACTAAGTCTCATATCCACTACATGATCCTTAAATATCAACGGTGGCATGCCTTTAGTCAAAGGATTATCGATCATTAATTCAGTGCTGATGTGCTTAATGACCACTTTCTTTTCTTTAATACATTCTCTTATAGCTAAATACTTAATGTCGATGTGTTTACTTTGACTTTCACTTTTATTGTCCTTAGTAGCTATAAAAACAGCAACTTAATTATCGCAAAACATTCTCAATGGCCTATGTATATAATCTATAATTCTAAACCTAGAAACGAAACTCTTAAGTCATACACCATGTGAAGCAACCTCAAAATAAAGGACAAATTTGGCTTCCATAGTGGAAGTGGCAATCAAAGACTGCTCAACACTCTTCTATGATATAGCTCCACCAGTCATCAAAAATATATATCTTGATGTTGATTTGCATGAATTAATACAGCTAGTAAAGTCAGAATCTAAGTAACCAATTACTTCCAGATTATCCATTCATCTATACATAAGTATATAGTCTTTGGCTCCTTGTAGGTACCTTATCACTTTTTTCGTATCTCTCTAATGATCAAAATCTAAATTACTCTAATATCGTCTTAACATTTCCAAAACAAATGCAATGTCAGGTCTTGTACAGACTTGAGTATATCTAAGGCTTCTGACAGTAAAAGCATATGAAATTTTCTTCATTTGTTCCCTTTCAATATCGTTCTTCGGACATTGATTCAAACTGAATCTATTACTCTTTATAATAGGAGCTACACTTGGATAACAATCTTTCATTCAAAATCTTTTTAAAACTTTATTAATATAGGTTTCCTGAGACAAACCCAAGATACCTCAAAATTTATATCTATAGATTTTAATGTCAATAATATCGAATGCCTCAACTATATTTTTTATATCAAAAGTTTTAAAGAGAAATTATTTCACCTCATGCAACAAACCCTTAACATTTTACTAGCAAAATGTCACCCATATATAAAACAAAAAACAAATTTTACTCCTACTGACTTTCTAGTAGATACATTGATCCATAATATTTTCTACAAAACTAAATGAAAAAATTATATTATGTAATTTCAAATACCATTTGTGGGATGCTTGTTTTAAACCGCATATAGATTTCTTAAGCTTGCAAACCAATTGATTACCATCACTAGAGGGGAATCCTTCAAGTTGCTTTATGTAATCCTTCTCCTCTAGATCTTTATTGAAAAATATTATTTTCACATCCATTTGTTGCAACTCTAAGTCAAAATAGGCTACTAATGCCAAAATAATACGCAAGGAATCTTTTTTAAATATAGGAGAGAAAATCTCCAACTCTTTTTTTTTAGTGAATCCTTTAACAATAAATCTTGCTTTGTAGCTCTCAATATTGCCTAATGACTCTTTCTTTGTTTTAAAGATTCATTTACATCTAATGGCTTTTACACTATTAGGTAACTCAATAAGATCCCAAACTTGATTGCTCTTTATAGAATTTATCTCTTTCTTCATGACATTACACCATAATTCTGTTTCTTTACAACTTATGGCTTGTGAAAAGGATTCGGGATCATTTTCAGCTCTAATATTATAGTCATATTCTTGTAGATATAAAATATAATTTATATTATTTTTTAATAATAATTATTATGAGTAACCTACTTTTTATTATAAATTCAGAATCTTGAATTTTAATGGCAGAAAAGGATATCAATAGGAACAATCATCTCACGGGTAGGGAGTTAGGATTATTTAGCAATAAAGATGCCTGCAACACACGCTAGGATATTATTAGATAATGATAAACAATATAATATGATTTGATAAATAATATGATATGTATGTTTTACTAAGAGATTTATTATAATTGTTTAAATTTAGGTATATAAACATAATGTCTATTTGTCTTTTTCCATTTCTTTTCACTTCATGTCCATTCATCGTTTTCAAATTTATTTGAATTTTACATCTTTTTATTTATCTTTAAGCTTACAAATATTAATATACATTAAAGTATAAATAGAAGCATTGTTAAGATGATCATATTTTAAAAAAATTATTTTTTTTCAAATAGACTGAGTCTTTAGCATTGTGTTTCAGAAGTCTTTTGAAAAACAAATTAAAAAAATTATTTTTTTCTTTGCTTCAAAAATTAAAATAATTATTTTTTTCTTTGCTTCAAATTAAAAAAATAATAATAATAATATTTTTTTATGTTTTCAAATCATTTTGATATAATGATGTCAAAAATAATTTTTTAAAAATAAAAAATACTTTAAAAAATAATCATTATTATATACTCACTAACACACTCTTTGTAAGGTACTGGAAACTCAGTGCTATGAGAGTTTTATCTTCCAAGGTTTTTTATTAAAATATTTCAATTTTTTTCTCTCTCTCTTTACAAAAGATAATTGTGGAGAATTTACATGTTAAATTTGATGTTATATAGCTTTAGCAAGATTAATTGCTTTATTTAACATGCTAATGCTGATAATTTAGAATTCCACTTGTAAAGATAAAGAAATTCATGGGCATTACTTTCGTTTTATACATAGATATCTGATTGTGCTACTGCTTATGAATTATGGTTGCTAACATAATCAATTAATCTGATTCCTACATGGTCCTTGTTGTTGTTGTTAATTGGTAGCCGCGCTGTGAAGCTTGAGGCATGGATCAATATGTTTGATGACGGATGGCTTTACATACCTTATTTCTTCATTAATGTAATCACTATATATCGATTTACCCTGATGAGATTGCCTTGATGATTTCTTTAATTCTTCTATTTCTTTTCGTATTATAAGCTTCTCCGTAATTAATTATCAATGAATTGTGGATAGAGAGAGCGGTCACTATCGTTGCATGGAGGATTTTCAAGAGCTTATAGACCCTGAACATGGCATGCAGAGATAGATTCGCAAGTTCTTGTGTTTTCTTTTATATATAGTTTCTAATTATGGGATACATAGAGATGGGAAATTCTGTGGTTATTTATTATTGCATAATTTTTTTTTAAAAAAAAAAGAGTGATAACAGGTCATAAGCCTACCTGTTCTACTGGAAAAAAACCAGGGAAACTTGACATTTAAAAAAAGAGTGATAACAGGTCATGAGCCTACCTGTTCTCCTGGAAAAAAACCAGGGAAACTTGACATTTTGTTAAAATAGCCTTATAGTACGGATCTATTTTCCCTCGTAAGCCTTAGAATAGCATAGCTTCAGAAACCACCGTACGAGAACAATTTGTTTCACCTATCTTTTTCTCTATAAAAGCAATATTCATTCATGCATAATTCCTCGAACACCAAGAGTAATCAAACATAAAAATGGCAAAGAGTTTCACCATTGCTGCCTTTGTTCTTTGCTTCTCCTCCCTTCTCATCTCTGCGTATGCAGCAGATTACTTGAATGTTGAAGGCAAGGTCTACTGTGACCCTTGCCGCGTTGAGTTCCAGACCAAAATCAGCGAGGGAATACCAGGTAAAGGGAGTAGTTAATGGTTTAATTAGTATATTCTCAACCTAACGATAAAGATATTCTCGGCTTTTATATTCTTGAAATGATTCAAAATCGCTAACTCTTCTTGTTATATATATGTGTGTGTGTCCATGCAGCTGCCAAGGTGAAATTGGTATGTAACAACCGTGACAATGGCACTGAGACATATACCGTGGAGGGTGCAACTGACAGCAGCGGTACATACCGCCTCTCCGTGGCGGGAGACCATGAGGATGATATCTGTGAGATCAGGTTGGTGGAGAGCTCCAGACCCGATTGCAATGAACCATTCCGGAGCATTGATTCTGCCAAGATCCTCCTCACCAAGAACGCTGGAGTGGTGGATAAAACTCGATATCCCAATGCTCTTGGGTACATGAAGAAGGAGGCTCAACCAGAATGTGCAAATGTGCTCAAAGAAATGGGCTTCCTTCCTCTTGAGGTTTAAATTATTTAATCAAATCATCACCATTGCTCTTCCGCCTCGCCTAGATAATAAGATTTGACATGTAATGTCATTTTTTTAATTTCTGTTGTATTTTTTATGTGGACAAATGTACACCGATGATTCAATGGAACTATAACAATTTGTTCTGATTTCTTTCTGAGTTTCAAGCCCTTCCTTTCTTTTTAATTTTTTTAGCAATTTGTGTGCAAAACAACCATGCTATTGAAATATATTACAAGCCTGTAGAAAAGGCAAGGATCTTTCATAAATTTGCGATGTGATGTTGAGTTTCCTAATGGCAAATCCCTGTACAAATAGTGGCTTTCTGCAATTTAAATTAATGGGTATTGGGTGATGATAAAGTCATTGAAAGGGGCAGTGCTCCATTGGAAACACAATACTTTTCTTCAAATATAGAGTAAACCATCACTAGTAAAATATATTATGGCGTTTGTTGACCTCTCTTTAAAACTCATGCGGAAATGGTCACAAGCCCGTCACGCTTCAGGGAATTGCTAGGCACCCGCCCCATTGTTAAAAGTCCAACAGACCTGTTCATAGTCGACCTGTCTGACGGACTAGCCATGGACCGAGGAATTTCGGCTAGGTCTGGTTGAGAAGTTCGAGCCCATCGGTCTGGTTCTGTCAAGGTTTGGGTTTGTAGTCTGCCCGAAATTATAGCAATTTATGGTAACCAATTTTTTTTCATTTTTGTACTTGAACTTTCTTTTTTAATTACAACTTTCAATGTCTAATTAATGACGAATTTATTAAACTTTGTTAAGGACAAAAAAAATCAACAATAAAGGACCAAAGACAGGAGAAATTCTGTAGCAAGTTTAAAATTAGATTAAAAAAAAGGTTAGTCTACTTAATTTATTTTCTTAATATTTCAATTCGTGTGTTTGAAAAAAGAGAAAAAAAATTGCATAAAAACAATGAAATAGAAAAGGTTGGTAAATGATTATTTTAGGAAATTCACAGCTTTTAATACTTCACTTAATGCAAATATTTTTTATATTTTTCTCATTAACATAAAAACTTTAAATACAATTGAAAATAACAATTGACCAGATTATAAGAACTCAAACCATAAAAATAGTGTAACTATGATATTGATATTCAGCTAACAACCCAAGTTAAAAACTTATTTTTTAGCTAAAATACTAGGCTGTGAATCAACTAATTAAGAACAAGTCTTAACCTGATGCCATGAATAATTATTGGACTTAATATTAAAATTAACTAAACTCAAGTTGACTCTAAACTTTACTAAATTAAATAATAAGTAATTAATATTGGGATTTTTATACAGACTATGACTCTTCCCTATCAATTATTTTATAAGGAAAATTCATTGTTATGGTTTTTTCTCTAAAAATATTTAAAAAAAATAGATCAGACATAGTTTACACTTATTTTATTTACTTGATTTTTTTTTTTAGTAATATTGAGGTGTTTAAGATTGGTAGGTGATTTATAAAAGTTTTTATTGTGTTTCTTAAAAAGTTTGTAGGTGATAATGGCTTGAAAAATGGATTTTTAGGCACCCTTCCTAATTTCTCAATAACCATGGCGATAACTGGATTTTGAGCAATAGCAGAAAACGTGTCCCAGTTGTATTTTTTGAGTAATTTTTTGCTTATTAAAAATTTATTAACTCTAACTAGATTTTTCTTACATTAAAAAAAATTCTGACTCGCAGCATGGTATAAGACAACGATCTAGTAGATATTAGATAGAAATATTTAAATTTTGAAAATATATTTAAATACTTTACATTGTATTTGGAATTTGAATTATATAATTTCAAGTTAATTTATCTTTAAATTTAAATTAAAGTTATACATATTGAATTACTATCTTGGATTTTTATACACATACATATATCAATAATGAAATAGCAAACCAAAATGCTCTAAAAATAAAATATATTATTCCAAAAAATAAACACTAAGCAAAACAAAATTAACAATATTGATTCAAATTATCTATCTCACACAAGTTGAAAGTACTAGGCTTAATAACTTTCAAGATTTATGTAGGATTTTTTTTCCCTTTCTTTAGATATATGTGTTTTTGAAAATATAAAAATTCACTATAAAATTATCACAAAAATATATTTATTTTATTATTTTTTTAATCAAATATATTTTTGTCTCGATATTTTTATTTTTTCTATCATGAGATAATACCTAAACATTATCACAGTGCTAAATTTACTAGAACTTGGATGTTAATTACAAAAGTAAAGACACAGTATTCAAGCCAAACACAACATTATTTATATTATAAAATACATAATTATAATTAAACATATTATGAGAAAAAAGATGATAAAAATAAATAAATAAATAAAAGTCATAATAATAAAAATTGTTTATTATATCATAACAAATGATACACTAGTGTTGTTTATTATATAAAGATTGCAAATCTAAATTTTATACCTCTCAAATCGAAGTGTGGTCTATCTTACCCGCTAAGATCTACCAAATTGTATAAGTTTATAAATTTCTATTTAATATTTTAAAAAAATCAAAATAACTTGAAAGTTTGGTTTCATTATATTCACATGGATTTGTTCCAAAGCTTTACGCACACCTTGCAGCTCGGTTACACCCACCTCTCAAATCTTTTAACAATCCTAGTTAAATTTTATCCATATCTTTTTTTTTCATTTTCTTTTAACTGTTTTTATATGTTTAGTATTATAATATAAAGTGATTTTTAATTGAAAATATATTAAAATATTACAAAGTGATTTTTAATTGAAATTATATTAAAATATTTTTTTATAACACTAAAAATTTATTAATTTAATATTTTTTAAATCAAATATACTTTTAAAAAATACTCAAACACAAGTAAAAATAAACTATCACGCACGCATATAGTTGTAACCCATAACTCTTTAATGGGATTAAAATTTTTGTCAAAGTCATTTATGTGAAGTGAAGTGTGTGTTTGGTGTTGTGGATGTGTTTACAAAAAAACATGATTGTCATGTGTTTGATTACGATTTAAATGCACGTTACTACTTATGAGATCTGCGGTTAAACCACAAAACAACCAAAAGCAACTTCAAGCTGCCTTTTGTGCTGAGTTGCAAGTTGTGTTTGTAGACATGATAAATAGAGACGCGAAAGAAGAAAAACAAAAATAAAGCAGTGAACAGTGAACAGTGAACAGTAGAGAGTAACTCCCTCAGCTCTAAGTGAAGTGTGTGTTTGGTGTCGTGGATGTGTTTACAAAAAAACATGATTATCATGTGTTTGATTACGGTTTAAATACACGTTACTACTTATGAGATCTGCGATTAAACCACAAGACAATCAAAAGCAACTTCAAGCTGCCTTTTGTGTTGAGTTGCAAGTTGTGTTTGTAGACATGATAAATAGAGACGCCGAAGAAGAAGAACAAAAACAAAGCAATGAACAGTAGAGAGTAACTCCCTCAGCTCACCACCGGCCTCCACTGTTTTCACTGCTCTTCCTCTTTCCC
>NW_011500235.1:157010-213729 GCF_000495115.2 Populus euphratica | reverse complement strand
CTGCTCTTCCGCTTTCCCTTCTCCTTCTTCTTCGTCTTCTTCATTCTACAATGTTCACATTGCTTGTGAATAGTGGAGAGTGTTCACCACCGGTCTTCTCTGTTTTCACTGTCAGTCATTGCTCTTTCTCCTTTCTTTTTCCTTTCCCTTATCTTTCTCCTTCATCTTCTGCATTCTCCATTGTTCACGTTACATGTGAACAGTGAAGAACATCTCCACTGTTCATGGTTGGACCAAGTCCGGCTCAAACCTAAATGTCCGGTGTCTGGGTCTGACCTAGTAAAATAAAAAATATAAAAAAAATTCTCAGATATGGTGTTTTATTTGAAAAACTAGTGTTTAACATTATTCAATAACACTACAGAATTATATTAGAAAGAGATTACATAATAACGTAACATTTGCAAAATTTAATCACAACCCAAAAAATTTGTTCCTAATTATATTTTACCTTATGCGGTGATATTTTACCTAATGTTGTTGCATGTTCAAGAAGCCATGAAAACTGTAGTCCTTGTCGGATAGATTTTGTATGTGATGGAATTGCAAATAATTTAATGAAATAATAAAAAATATTTTATATAAAGTATTGTTTATTTTATGATGTAATAGCAGTAGTTACATTTATAATATTTCAATTAAAAATTATTAATATTAATTAAGGGTAAGTAAAAAAACTGAAAAATCGATTTAGAATAAAAAAACTGAAAAAATAATTTAACCGAGAAAACTAAAAAAATAACCAATTAAACTGATTAGAATTTTGAAAAAATCAACCGGTTTAGTTCTAGTTTATAGGCCTAAAACCTAAAAAATTGAATCGAACCCAAACAAAAAAATACAAGCCAAATCGGAAAAAACCAAAAAAACCAAACAAAACCAGTTTGAACCGGTTTTTTCTAAAATAATCGAACCAAACCCGGTTAGTTTGAACCAGTTCTGGTTTGCTTTTGGTTTTTTAAAAAAACCAATTTAATTGTTGTTTTTTATAAAAACTGAATCGAATAGAAAAATGATCACCTTTAATATTAAAAGATGTTTTTTTTAGTTGTTTTATAATCTCAATTTGAAAAACATTTTTAACTAAACACATTAATTATTTTTTATTCAAATTTAATTTCAACTACAATTTTAATAAAAAATATATGTTTCTAAAACAACTTTAACTAAAAATATTTTTTATAATTTTTTTTTTTAAATCACAACAATTATCACAATATCAAACATACTTTAAATGTTTAACATTTCAACCAAAACACTATTTATTTAAAATTTAATCTTTTAAAATTAATATTTTTAAATTATTTTAATATACCAATATTAAAAATAAATTTTAAAAAATTAAAAATATATATATTTTAAAATATTTTTTAAAAAATATTTTAAAAAGTAGTGTCTTCTTTTGAAAGGTATCTTTAAATTATAAAAAAGCAGCACCAGCTTGCATATAAAGAGTTTCAATATATTTTTTTATTTCGTGTTTAGTGAGAGAATCTGTTAAAAGAACAGAATAGAAAAGAAAAACTCTTTCTCTCTCTAAGAAAACCCTTGTGAAGAGTAGCGTCGTTTGCAATCGACCTCCAGAACAAAAATGGCCAACAGTAATCTCCCTCGTAGAATCATCAAGGTATGTCCTCCGATCCATCGCTTTCTTTCTCTCTGTTTGGTTTCCATTTTTAAGGAAAAATCGAGTACGCTCTCTCTAATTTTCATTTATTGCTCTATTTGATTCTTGGTTTCAAAGATTTTATTTTTATTTCGTTATTTTTAACTGTGATCTAACAGGAAACTCAACGTCTTCTCAGTGAACCAGGTGGGAAGTTGACTCTTTTTTTTTTAACTCAGTAATAAATTATGGTTTTGGAGTAGTGATTTGTTTGTGTGAAACTTTGAGAATTATTATTATTTGTGTGAAAATTTGATTATTATTATTATTATTATACTCTGGTAGTCATCGTTTGTTAATTTTTGTGATTTACTGATACCACCGGCAGCTCCGGGAATTAGTGCTTCACCTTCTGAGGATAATATGCGATATTTTAATGTCATGATTCTTGGCCCAACGCAATCTCCATATGAAGGTATTTTTTTTTTAATAATGTAGAAATGATTATTCAAAACTATGATTTTCTATTGATCATCATGCTTTAAGTTTTTCCCCTTTAATGTTTTAGCTTTCAATTTCCATGTGGAAGAGCAAAGTTGTAAAATGGGTTGAAATGAATCAAAGTATCACTATAGTGCCTAAACTCTGTTGTGTTTCTTTTGGCATTTGGTGCTTTGAGTCTCATCCATCTGTATTTTGCTAATCCAATAGCTCTTCATGTGGAATCGAGTGCTGCTAATCATCTTAAACTATGTGGCTGTATGGTCCAACCCTAGCTAGCTGGGTTATGAATGCTTGAACTCTTTGCTCTTCAAGACATTGTTGATAATTTCTGTATGTGAAATTGGGATTTCATAGTCATTTTGCCCCTTTATCATCGTGTATTCTTTTCTAATTATTATTTGTAGTATAATTAAACTAAACAAGATCCAGCAATTTGAATGGATAACAGTGCTTGATTAAGAGACTGCACTAGAAACGGGAACTTATCATGTCTTCTTCCATATTTCCCTTTGTGCATATAATAATGCTTGTACCTAGTGATAATGAAAGTTCATAGTTGACTTGAAACAAATTTCCTATTGCATATTGCAAGCTCATGGAAATGTGGCAGATGTTCTGTGAGAAAATTTAATTAGTTTTTAGGCTCAAGTCATTGATTACTAATAAGTTCAATCTATTGCTAAGCTAAAATTGAGGTTGGGCCATTTGGTTGCTCTTACACACTTGATGTAGTATACAGTAGATTCAGTTATTTATGAGCATAACTTGCATCATTGCTGTGTTCTGATTTTTTTCATGTAAACTGTGTGGCATGCTGTTGGATTATAATGTAAGCAAGGTCATGGGAGCTGGAGATCTCTAAGTACATCATGTGGCATGTAAATCCACAGTATATCACAGTAAGAGGGATAGACTTGCATCCTTTGTGATATGGCTAGTATGAGACTGTTTCAAATAGTCATTGTGTTTATACTGTTATATACTGTGTATTACATTAACTTACTCTACGAGCAGTTACTAATGTGGTGTTGAGGTGAAGACTCTTGTCAGAGTTGAGACAAGTGATGGCTAATAACAACTGCTTCTTGCTTATCGGGACTTGAATTGGCTTTTAGACTGAGTTGGTTCAGGACTTAATGTTCATGCAATGGATTATTTTAGCTGTATCTCATTACTTTGGATGCTCAGATGTCAACCAGTGGCTAGGGTATTGCTTTAAGCATCAGTTTCTGAAGCGTTGTTTATGAATTATTAAAACAGAAAAAATTCTAGTTGCATTCAAAGAAGCATTGACGAATTTCCCTTGCAAGATGATTAATCATTTTTCTCCAGTGCTTAGAATTTCCAAGAATAGTTAAGCTACCATTTATGATACTGCAGAATGGTAGGTTAGATGAGAGGTGGCCTGTGCATGTCTTTGAGAATTTCCTTTAATGTTAAGTAACTTTTGTTTTGCTTTTTATAGGGTTGAGTTTGAGAGAAACGATTTTGAAGTGGATGAATGCAGTTATTGAATTTCATTTTATTTTGCTATTTGCTTGGTCCATTAAACTGTTTAAAATGTTTTGGAAAGAAAATCTTATTTTCCTCCATATCATGTTAATCTCCTTTCCTTGCAATTTTTTTGCATGCCTGTTTTGATGTGTGCCTTGGTTGTGTTCTTTGTTTAGGAGGGGTTTTCAAGCTGGAATTATTTCTGCCCGAAGAATATCCGATGGCCGCACCAAAGGTACCTCAAGTTGGTTTTTCCATTGTGGTGCTTTCCCAAAATCTCACTTTTATGTTATATTGGATGCTGAATTACAAATAAATGTGAATTTTTTTTTGCTAGAGTTTAGAATGTGTAGCACTTAGTCTTGGGGATTTGTTTTTGTCTCACTTTTTTCTCATAATATTTAATTTGCTTATATTTTGAAATGTTTTAATGCATTTCTTAGTTGTTTGGTGCTTAATTTATCCAGATGTCTTGTCTTATTTTATTTTATCCTCTTAAACTCATTTTGTAAATAGATGGTAGGGGATATAGCACTATATCCATTGTTCTGAAGTGTTTGTTATAGATTCTTAAAATTTAGGATCAGGGTGGTTAGACTTGGAAAACAACATTTGGGTTGAAGAAGCATAGTGTTGGGAGAACTTATTAGGTTGGTTGACCCCCCCGTTAATTATTTAGGTGGAATAGCAGCATGTGGATTTTGTAATAAACATGTCTACACGAGGTTTGCTTGGGCTGTTCTGCATGTTTTGACCCTTATGAAACCCAAAAATGGAAATACGCTGGGAATAACCATTGTTATCTATTAATAAGTTGACATGGTTAAGACCTGAGTGACCTGGTCTGTGTGGACAGTAAATGTTTTAAACAAGTGAAGCATTTTCTTTTTTACTTGTAATTTAAACATTTCTCTAGCATCTTAACCTAGTCAATGTAATTGAATTGGTTAGTGGTGTAGTTTTGAATTCAACGTGAAACCATACAAATCAGGCAATTTTAGACTTCTGGTATGGCCTGCTTATCTTAACATGGTCTAGTTTACAAAAGTCATCATATACTGCTTCTTTTGGTGCCTGCAAACTGTCACACTCTGCATGTATCTCCAATCTTTTGTTGATGCACATTCTTAAGCAATGTCTGTTTATGCCAGGAGTTCTCGAATGTAAATTGTTTATCATAATTTGCTGCAGCATTTTTTCCTTTTTTTCTGATTATTATTATTAATCTGTTACAGGTTCGATTTCTGACGAAAATATACCATCCTAACATTGATAAGGTAGGCCCTATTATCCCCACTTCTCTCTTTTTTAGGTTTAAGACTTGTTATTTCTTTTCTCTAACACTGCAAGTTTCTTATGTAGCTTGGAAGGATATGCCTTGACATTCTGAAAGACAAATGGAGCCCTGCTCTTCAGATACGAACCGTACTTTTGAGGTACTAGGAGCTGCAATTTAATATTGTCAATACTTTTTATTGAGATTAAGCCCGTGTTGAAACTTGTGGTAGTAAGCACTCATGTTTTGATTGATTGATCAACTGATCCCTAGCAATTTAGGGACTGATGAACTAGACATTAAAAGATTTTAATGCACTTTTACTTTTTCTATTTCTTTTCCCACTCCATTTCCACTGAAGAATTAACTGCCACTGTGAGGGGAAAATATGAGATGAGTTTTATAGGAAGAGATATTTGATGTGCTAGACATGAGAGTATTTAATTTTCTAATGTTGGGTTTGATAGTATCCAAGCACTTCTTAGCGCCCCAAACCCCGATGATCCACTTTCTGAGAACATTGCAAAGCATTGGAAAATGAACGAGGCAGAAGCTGTTGAGACAGGTAATGTCGATATTTCCAATTATTAAGTTCATACCAGTTTCTCTGGAATTTACTTTCCTCAAGCTTTATAATAACAACGCTAACAGGCGTGTTGGTTTAGTCCTGATATTTTGTTGCAAACTACTGTTGAACTCTGCAGCTAAGGAGTGGACCCGTTTATACGCAAGTGGTGCATGATTATGTAAACTTCCCTTCAAATGACATGGGATGTATGCTATTGACTTGATTTGAATGGAAATTTGGAAGAAATCATGTTTGAACAAGTTTTAATCTAATATTTTTCAAAGCTTCCAGATGCTGCGTGTTAAATTGTTCTGTTGTTGGAAACATGTCTTTGTGAACTTGTATGATCAGATAAGATGTGTTATTTGTATCTCCGTGTCGCTCTGCATCTATCTTTGTATCTATCTCAATCTCTCAAATGCGAATTTTATTAACTTCACCTTATCTTTAAGAATCTGAACCCTGGTAGTTATGGTAAAGAAATTGATGTGCATGAACATGGAGTTGATGTGTGGATATCGTTCATTATCTGTTATTTCATCTTTGATTATTTCTTTATTTTTTTTATCAACATCTTGATGCGTTTATCTTGTTAATGAAATTTCCAATTATTTTTCTTTTATGTCCTTTTTATCAAAGTGATCTGAGTGTATCTGAAATTGTTGAACAATGTATTTCAGCTGTATGCTTCATCCTTCTACTACCTCAACCTTAAATTTTCTTTCATCTAAATTTCCTCCATATCAACTTTGGTGTAGCTTTTCAAATGCAGCTCTTTTCCTTGATAACATAATAAATAATGCTTTCTAGATACTTGAGTATTCTCTTCACTGTTTTTCAATGTGCTTGTCTTGTCCTGGGTCAGATTGATATCTAGTTGCTAGACCAATGGCATAACAAATATCATGCATGTATACATCATAGCATATCAAACTTTCAACTGCACTAGCACAAGGAACTTTGCACATTTGGTCTTTTTATTATTTATGTATTTATTTATTTATTTTTGAGTCTTGGGGGACACAGTTTTTTACTCAAGGCTTCGCCCTTTAAAATAGAAGTGTTTGTGATTTTGTAAATCTATCATATTAAATTGCTCAAGATTTTTCTACATGTACAGCTCTTATGAAAGAGGGAGTTACTTTCTTGATCAATCTCATAAAATCTCAACTACAATGGTCTTCACTGATCATAGAAACCATATGGCATGATTGAATTACGAAAACTAGATCATAGATTGACTTTAAAATCCTACACCGTGTTCTTGGTCATTCTTGATGAAACTTATAGATTGTTTCGTATAGATTTATTCTTCCAATTCTCTATTGAGAAAGGCATCCTCACATTCATTTGATGTCATTCAAGGTCTAAGTAAATTATTATAGATAGAATTAATATTATTAAGGTAAACCATACAGGAGATGAAAATGTCTCCACATGGTTAGTTCTTTCTTGTTGTGCATGCATCTTAGCTGCTAAGGCATCTTAGCTGGGCAGGTTAAAAGCTTACCTTTCAACTTCATAATGATGATGAGGAATGATTTTACGACCTTTTCATAGTAGTTGAGCTTGATACATTGACAAATCAATTTTATTGCTGCTCCTACTTGAACCAGCAACCATATGGATTCACTAATTTCTTAACCTCTCGAATTTCTCCCGCTTGGAAGTGAATCCAGTAGGGTTTATATAGCAGAAGCAATTTGGTCCTGATAAGTCGACCTATCTCTTCCTATTTGGTAAAATTATTCTCTGAGAGTGTTATATCTCTATATTTAAATTCAATGAGTTTCTTGTTCAACTACATGTCAGTTTCTTGTTCATCTACGCAGTAATGCATCACTTTAATATGTGATTGGAAAAACATCAGGAAGGGTTCTATTTCTTTTTTCTGTAATACCATTTTGTTGTTGTGTTTAAGAAATAATTAATTGTCATTCTATTCTCTTTTCTTAACATAAATCTCCAAATTGATAAGATAAATATTCACGTTCTTGATTAGTTTTTGAATGCTTTTATTTTCTTATTTTATTGATTCTCAAATATACTTCAAGTTTTAAATTTATAAAATATCAAAAAGATATAATCGTACCAAGTAAAATCATGTATAAATATAATAATATAAATTGCCCTAATATTGGACCATGGATGTTAAAATGAATTAATTGCAATGAAAATTCGGCTCTTGACCTAAGTAAACAAATTTATGTTATCAATATTTTTCAATAAGTCAACTTTAATTAATCTTTTAAATTTATCTTATCAATATTTTTTAATAAGCCAACTTTGATTAATCTTTTATTCGTTGTTGATCTATATAACCTAGAATAGCATGCCACATATTCACATCTTTCTTATTAACTATAAACTAAAAAACTAAAAGGCACCTGGAAAACTAAAAGGCAGCCTTTCACTAAGCAACTCCACAGTTATTGGCTGTTTTTGCATTTGGTGGGCAAGGTTAGCTTTAGGGTTATATGGCTCTTTTTCACAAGAATTATCAGTAATTAGAGTAAAGAAGGGTGTTAGTTAGTAATTTTATATTTTTTTTATAGTATAATTACTACATAACTTTTTAAAAAATTCATTTTGGTTTAGGGGCTTTTTATGCTTTTTAATTTGTTATGTATGTCAGTTACTTAAATATCCTTAAGACATAAAATCTCTCTATTATGGATGCAAGGTCATTTTAAATTGTTTGCTATGATTTTTTTTTGTAATTCTTATATGGGGTTAGAGGTGATTTTGTATTTTAATATATAAATTCATTTTAAATTTAAAGATATAATAGCATATATTTGTATAATGCTGAATACTATTGTTCGGGGATGCATTCAATGCGCCTCACCACTATGATAGCCTCATCACTCCTATCATAGTGGTGAGGCGCATATTCACTGGCAAAACTTGGAGAAGCACCAAGAAGTAATTTTCCCCTTCCTCCCTCTTCTATCTTTTTTTACCTAGAAAAACATGTTGGCTATTGCAAAAACAACAAAAACAAAAAAAAGATGTCTAGTTATTTGTTTATTAAGTTAAATTATGTTCTTATTTTTTTTATTGCAATGTATTTAGTCTTGAATTAGTTATTAAGTTAATTTATTTTATCAATTTCATCGCTTGATATTTTATTTTTATATCAGATTTGATCTTTATTCTTTTAATTAAAATGTATTTGGTCTCAGATCATTTATTAAGTTAATTATTTTTTCAATTGCATCTCTGTAAACTTTGTTTTTATATTAGATTTGACTATTCTTTTAATTGTGATGTTTTTTTCCTTTGGATTTCATTCTTTGATATTTTATTTTTATATCAAATATAGTTCTTATTTTTTTTATTGTTATTTTTAGTTGTCTTTATCTTTTTCTTAATTGAAATTGTTTTTCAATTCACAACCCTTATGATTTTTTTTTCCTTTTTATGTTAAATTTGGTTTCGTTTCTTTTCAAATCTATATTTTTTAAATCACTTTTTAAAAAAATCATATTTATCCCTAATTATTTTGGTTGGTTTAGAATTTTACATTGTTATTTTTTTGTTTACCTTTATGTTGAGATCTGGTCTCATAATTTGTGTTACAAATTTTAAAAGTTGGACTGGGTTCGCTTCAGCTATTTTTAATTATTTTTAAAAATTTCATTAATCATCATTAAGTTCGTTAAAAATTGATTTTCTTTGTATTTGTTTTTATTATTTTGTGAACTTGATTTTTATTTTTGATTTTGCACTTCAATTCAATATTTTTCTCTATTTAAGGTTTGACATGATACTACTACTTGTGGGTTTTGATGACATCACTTAGTTTTATTAGTGCTTTGTTTTTTAATACTTTTTTTTAATGGAATTTTTCCTTAATTTAATCATTTTATAGTTTGATTCATGGAGTTTGACAGTCATTATTTTTTTTATTATCTTTTTATTATGTCAAGTTATTGATTTTCTTTCACTCTATAAAATACAATGATGGCGTTTTGGCTTTTTTTTTTTTAGCTGCAAAGAAATTAGCCCTACCCGCGATAAAGCACAGGCCATCAATCTAGTAATAGCTAGAATATGTAAATAAGAAAAAACTTACATTACTATACTTTCATGAAAATATAAAATAAAACCATTTAAGAAATGTTCATAGCCAAATAAACTTGTTTTCAAATATAAGTTACTATACTTTCATTAAAATATATAGCAAACCCAAGCTTAAGTGGAACCAATATATAAACTAAAATATGATGTCTTTTTAGAGCATATCGAACATTATGTAGGAATAAAACTAGTATATTCGCTTGTGCTTCACTGCGGTTTGATCTTAAAATCTATCAACTCGGCTTCTTGTCTAACTCAAGTTTTGAATTAAATTCCGTGAAAGTTGATCCAAAATGAATCGTTCAATTTAATGAGTTTAAAGAAAACTTGAATGACCGGTAAAAATATGGCATAACTTTTAAGTAAAAATCAAAATGACATTTTTTTAATATTGAAACAATGTCAAATTAGATCGACCTTGATCACCCTGCGACTTGAATCATGGACTTTAATGAGTTTAATAACTTTATTGATTTTTTAAATTATTTTTATTTAATTTTATGATAAAATTAGATGCTTGCAAAATTAAGCACCAACCATAAGAAAAACATATATTTGAGACTGTGATAATCCTATAAAAAGTATTAAAAAAATAAATCATGAATTCTATTTATCAACCAATCTAATATTTAAGAAGAATGAAATAAAGAAAATTAAAAAAATTAGAGGACCAAAACTAAAAAACAGGCATATCAGGTTTGATAGGTAAACTCGCAAAATCCATTAATCGAGTAACTCGAGTCAACATGTAAAATCGCAAACTGGATAATAGACTCCAATGGAATTAATAACTTGTTTTTTTTTTCTAACAAGCCAATGAACTTTCTAAAATTTAATAACATGTTTTTTCCAAAACCATTTTTTTAACTATATGATAAAGAGAAAAGATAAATAATCACATAATCAATTTCAATTATTAAAATGAAAAACCATAGTTAAACCCCTGAATTGAGAAAATTAGGGTTACTTTGTCAAACTCGCAAACCAGGTCATTGACTCTACAAAGTTTAATAACTTAGTTTTTTTTTAAATAATCTTTTATTTAACTACATTAAATAAACAAAAAAAATCATACCGCGATGCTAAGATATTTTTTTAACACCAACCCAATGCTAGGATTTTTTTATATTACGATAACCATATAAAAGGTAAATTAAAATAAATTATCAAATAAAATCCCTATAAACACATCATATAAGGACTAAATTAAAAAAAAATCAATAACCAAAAGGAAAAGGGGTCAAAATGAATAAAAAAAATATTGTAGATTATTATTGTAATTCACAGTGCTAATGAGTGTGAGGAAACAATATTTTCTTCACAGCTTTTAGCTTTATACTTAATTTGACCACCTTATATGACTAGCTTGCATATGTCAATCCCCTTATCTCTACTTTGAAATTATTTTCCATATATATTCATCATACTCCATGTGGTAGCTATTAAAATTCTATGAAAGCACTCGTATCCTTTGTTAAATGGTTCATGACTTCTAAACTTACAATCTATAAAAGATGAGATACATTTAAAAAAAAAAAAACTACGCATTTATTGAATTCATAAGTGCAAAAAAATCTTTTACCATTTTAGTCATGCTTTTTATTCTTATTCTTGAAATGACCTTTTCCTTTACTTGTTGGTCAAATCGTTGTTTATTGGTGGCTTTCCCTTTACCTTGTTTATGTTACGGCCCATTTAGATATTTATATTTGTGCTCCCTTTTACCTTAAGAACTAAAAGCAGCCATGCACACTTTAAAACCCAGCTTATTGGCTTTAAGGTATCTTTTTATAAATGTCAAATCTAATAATAAGGGATCTAAGTTTGGTTGAGGATGTTCCTCTAAACTTTTCTTTCAATGCAGACCACATATCTTTTATATTGTCTTACCTCCATAACTCTCGCATGATGTTGTTATCCATATTGCTTAGCAAATTAATGCAAGCAATAGAGTTCTTTTTTCAAGAATCATAAATTTTATGGTTTTTGGATTGTATTGTCACTTTCTAGATCTTTCATGAAATTTTTTAAAGATTTTTTCTCTTTAAGTACATTGGGTTTTCATGTTCTAAGTTTTATAATTTTCATTGTTTAATTTAGGCTCTGCCACAATATTTTTTGAAATAGTTCCAGTTTCAAATTCAAGGCTTATAAGTTTATAGACATATATATAGATTAATTAATGTCTAATACATACGATCATCGTAATATTATTAATTTTCAAATAATAATTTCATATTAGGCATAGAGTGAAAGGTCACTATGTTCATAATCATCATCAAAAGTCTTGACACGTAATTATTTTATTATCATAATTAATTAAGGGTCATATTCTTCAAATAAAATTTATATTTTAATTAGTTAAAATTATGTTGGGATATAGATGTTATTTTAAGATAACATTTATATTTTTAGTGTTACTCAAAATAACATTCTTAAACTTACTCAAAATTAAATTTCAAATTTCCATACCTATAATTTTAATTGTTAGATAATTAATAAAGTAAAAATTAAATAATATTGGAACATATGCTTTCACATATATAATCACAAAAGAAATTTTCATTCAATGATATCCCAACATATCCTAACAAATAAATAAAAAATGAAATAATTTAAGTTAAAACTACCACTTAAGTATATTAGACTAAAATCATGAATATAATATAGTTATTGACAATGAATTAAGAAGTCTTTTGTTAAGTTCATTTAAAATCTTATAATCCACTTTAAATAGTAAACATTCTCCCAACGTTTTCTAATTTCCATGTCGGATAGATAAATCAAGTTAACGACTCGCAATCTTCCCTACAACCTAGTTCATATATTTATTAACAAAGTCTTATAATACGTGTTTAAAGTGAAAAGAGATAACGTTGACTTAGATTTTTTTTAATTTTTTTTAATTCATATTCAATTGAACACCTTCTTAAATGACTTGTTGAATCATATAATTAATCGAGACAAGGGCGGAATTAAAAGGTTGACCACTGCAAGGAAAAACATTTTTCCAACCCCCCTTCAACAAATTAGATTTTTAGCTATAAAAATATAAAATTTAAATTTTTTTTCTAATTTGGTCCACCCAAACTAAAATTCCTACTATGCCCCTAAATCTAAATGATATGGTTTATAAATTCTCCACCACACATCATTCATCTCTGCCAAACAACCATAAGTGCTTTCTTCGCTATTTTCTGCTAGGTGTCTAAACTAAGAAGAATGGAGAAGATGAATTATATCAAGGTTTCACTAATTTAAAAGTCAAGTGATTGTTATGTTATACACACCATTTCATTTATTGTTCTATGTATCATTTTATAAGTGTTTCTTTTAATTTATTTGTTTGTAAATAAGATATCAATGTGTTGTTATTTTCTTAAGCTTAAAAGGTTGTTCTGGGAGAAGGAATGGCTTTATATAGGACTATAATAAAATTTGACAAGTTATGCAACACATTATGATGAAATGATAAATTCTTTAAGGATCATTTGTTGGTTCTTATTATTTTTCTTCATCTTCCTTTAACCATCATGTTTGATAGTCTAGTCTTGCTAGATTACACAACTTATTCTCTATTATATTGCTAGATTACTTCTAAGTTGGTTATAAAAATATCTCTTTCACTACAAGTGGTATTAGAATAGTAGATCCTCAGAATCAAAACATGAAACCAGATACTAGATCTTAGGATAAAAAAAGAATTAAAAAAATTCTCTTAGAGCCACTAATAAGAAAAAATATAATGAAGTATGATCAAGTGGTGCAGCTATTGGAAAGTTATCAAGAGATCTTGTAAAGCACTAAATCAAACCATGAAGTTAAGTTTAAAGAGTTAAAGGATCTGATTAGTGGGTTGACCTACAAATAAAACTCTATTCTACATAAACTACATGTGATTATTGTTAAGTACTCTAAAAAATCAACAAAACTCCCATAATAATGAAGATTCTTTCTAAATATGTTGGACCTGTAAAGGTAGTCATCATAGTTATAAGGTAAATAAACCTAGATGAGACTTTCCTACTTTTAATGGTAATAATATGTATAAATAACTTTATAGATGTAATAAATATTTTGAGATTGAAGAATTGCATGATTTTAATAAACTCAAATTAACTTTATATTATATATATAGAAGGGCACTCTATCGGCACTAGAACTTTATAAGAAGTATTGGAGATTAAAAGGTTATATGGAATGAATATATGGAGGCTCTAAGTTACAGGTTTGGAGGACAAAATGATCCTTTGAAAGAAATTAAAGATCTTAAGAAAAAGGGTGATTTGGAAATATACATCTAAAAGTTTAATATGCTTTGAAATAGAGCAGAAAATACTAAAAAAACAAGCATTGGTGTTCTTTATAAGAGGCTTAGAATTGAAGATTAAGAACTTGGTCAAGATGTTTAGTTAAAGGCCTTATACCAAGCTTATAACCTAGCTTGTCTATAGGAAAATATCTTTAATCACATTCGCTCTCACCATCTTTATACCAAACATATTTCCCAACCCACAAATATAACTAACAAGCAAAAAATTTACTCAACTACCAACATTCCATAAAAGTTTTTCTTTCTTTACTGTCAGCATTCCAAATTCATCTCAAGTTAACCTACTTTTTAACCAAAATCACACCAACTAAAAATCCTTCAAAGCAACCAACATGATAAAAAATAAAAAATTGGATGATAGGATGGCCAAAATGCTATGCTTTTAGTGTGATAAGAAGTTTGTGACAGGACATAGGTGCAAGAATAAGAGGTTATACTCATTATATATTATGGTGGATGAATAGGAAATGAAAGAAGATACAAAAAATAAAAGGTGATTCAACTTAAATGTTCTTACTCCCCACATATCCATTAATGCCTTAGAAGGAAATATAAAGTTTCACACCTTAAGAGTGACTAACAAAGTTGATAAGCTCGCATTGTTTATTATGGTCGATTCTGATAGCATTTATAACTTCATCAACACCCAAGTAGTTAATAAGTTGCAATGTAATCTCAAGTCTATCAAAGCATTGACAGTGGAAATAGCTAATGGGGGAGCCATAATTTTTCAAAGGTGGTGGAATTAAATAATTGTGATAAGGTGTTGGAAATATAATGGTTGGTTATGTTTAGGAATATCATATCAAAATATAAAGAATTATGGATTTCATTCAAATGACAAAGATGAGAGGTGATGCTTAGAAATGGTAATCCTTCTCACTTTTAAACCATATGATTTGAACAATTAAATGGCTTAGTAATCAATACTTCTCAATTAGCTTGAATCAACTTGTGGGGCTTAAAGGTGATAAAAAAAAAAAAAAAAAACAAGACAATGTTATATGTTCAATGATTGTTGTTTTACAAATTAATAAGGTAAAGTCTTTAAATCTTGAAGCATTAATGAAGTCTTATTAGGAGGTATTCCATAAACTTAAATGCTTACCACCAATAAGGATTCATGACCATTTTATTCCTCTAAAGTCAGGGGATTAACATGTGAACCTAAAGCTCTATAGGTATTATGGTCTATATAAGGATGTGGTTTAGAAAATGATAGCTAAAATGTTAAATTAAGGTGTCATTTTGCGCAGTAACAATCCTTTTACATCTTTAATAGTGATAATAAAAAAGAAAGATAAGTCTTAAAGGTTGTGTATTCAAGAGGTACCTAAGAAAGTTTATATTTGTGTTCTTCAATGACATTCTTAAATACAACATATCCTTAACTAACCACCTTGAACATTTACAAATAATATTTAAGGTACTTAAGATACATAATTTATTTACTAGAGAAAGCAAGTGTGTTTGTTATAGTACTCAGATTGAGTATTTAGATCATGTTATATCAGGAAAAGAAGTAGCAAATTATCCTTAAAAAATCCAAATTTTTCTTACCCAAGAACATCAAGCAACTCAAAGAATTTCTAGGCCTTACTAGTTATTATAGAAAATCTGTGAAAAAGTATAGTTCTATCATAAACCTTTAACTAAATTGTTAAAAAAACATGCAATTATATGGACCAGAAAACCTATAGAGGCTTTCACTCATCTTAAATAGGTTATGACCAGTCCTCTAGTTCTAGGTTTATCAGCCTCAACAAGCTATTTGTGGTTGAAATTGATGTTTCAGGGTCGGGTATAAGAGTAATATTAATGCAAGAAAGGCATTTAATAGCTTGTATAGGTGAGTTCTTAAGGCTAAAACAACAAGCACTTTCAACCTATGAAATGGAGATGATGGCAATCCTACAAGCAATGACCAAATGAAGATATTATTTATAGGAAATGCATTTTAAAATTCATAGACCACATTAATCTTAAGTACTTACTTAAACAAAAGATAACTTTTTTATCTCAACATTTATAATTGACTAAGCTGTTGGGGTTTGATTATGAGATTAGGTATAAGAAAAGAAGGGAGAGTCTTATTGTTAATGTTTTATCTAAAGTTTATAGTATTAAATAATTGTCTTGATAATATCCACCATTTCTATTGATATTATAAAGGCAATTAAAAAGACGAAAGAAAGATTTAATTGTAAAGGCTATCATTTGGATCTATTGATTAACCCTACTACTCATCCTCATTATAGATGGGTGAACATCCTCCTCAACACAAAGAGGGAAATTATGGTGGGACATAATCCTAACCTATAAAATAAACTTATATCTATGTATTATGACTCAACTGTAAGTGGTTATTTAGGTTCTATAATGACTGTTAAGAGGGTTTGAAACTTATTTTACTTGAAGAAACAATAGAAAAACACAAAATAGTTTGTTAGAGAATATCCTACTTGTCAACAAAACAAGACTGAAAATATGTTGACCCTAGGCTTACTACAACCCCTTCCAATTCCACAAGCACCCTTACTAACATCCGCATGGATTTCATAGAAAGTTTGCCCAAGTCATGAGGTAAAGAGGTTATATTTGTGGTGCATGATAGGTTTAGCAAGTATGCTTATTTTATGGCCTTAATTCATCCTTATATAGCATCTTTTGTGGCTAAGGTCTTCATGGATAATGTGTTCAAATAACATGGTTTTTTAGCTACTATTGTAAGTGATAGTGACTTAGTGTTCTTGAGTTAACTTTGGAAAAAAAATTTCATTCAGCAAAAGGTTTATTTACACTATTTTACAGCTTACCATCCTCAATCTGATGGCAAAGTGAGGTAGTTAATAAATGCCTTGAGAACTACCATAAATGCATGTCTAGTGATAATCATGTTTAGTGTTGTAATTGGTTATCTATAGTTAAATGGTGGTATAATATTAATATTCATTCTTCAATCTAGTCTACTCCCTAAAAAATATTATGTGGAATATCTCTTTTTATTTAAAAAAAAAAAAGATACTTAATCGAATCAAAAATAATTTACTGGTGGTTAAAAATAGAATGTCCAACAAGCAAATAAAAAATAAAGTGAAAAAAAACATTCAACATCGAGGATCAAATCTATTTAAAGTTGTAACCTTATAGACAGAAATCAGTAGCAACTAGAAGATCACGAAAACAAGCACTAAAGTATTATGGGACTTATTTGATGTTGAAAAAGATTAGCATGGTGACTTACATATTGAAATTACCTCTATCAACAGGAAGAAGCATATTGATAACAAGGTTGATCAGACCTATTTACTTGGTGTCCTTCCATAACAAAACCTCCAGTCATAATTTGTTTTTGAAAAGTGAATAGACGAGAAAATCAATTGTAACCTAGTTAATTCACTCAAAAACTCGTTCTTTTATTGATGTTACTTGGGATTTTGCAAATGATTTCAAATTTAGATTTTTAAACTTCAACCTTAAGGACATGGTTGCTTTAAAGGAAGGTACATTGTCAAATGTCTAAACTAAGAAGAATGCAGAAGATAAATTACATGTATCGTTTCACTTGTTCTACACACTATTTTATAAGTGTTTTTTTTTTATCCTTTTATTTGTAATAAAATATATGTGTATTGTTATTTTCTTAGCTTAGAAGATGGTTTTGGGAGAAGGAATGACTCTATACGGGACCGTGACAAAATTTGCGAGGTTATACAACAAATTATGATGAAATAATGAATCCTTGAAAGACCATCTGTTGGATCTCATTGTTTTCCCTCATCCTCCTTTAACCATCATATTTGATAGTCTGGCTTGCTAGGTTAGACAACTTATTTCTCCATTATAGTATTCCTGGATGTAGGTTTATTCTATAAATATCTTCACTCATGGAATTATCATTTGGGAATATTTAAGCGACCAAGTCAAGCGAAAGCCAAAGGTGTAAGGAATGTCTTGTTGGAAGAGAACAAAAGGAGAGGTTTGGCATAGGTCACAAAGAAGACAATTCGTGGGCTTTCTTTGAAAAGACTAGTTCTTCTTTTAGAGAGAGTAGCGAAGCATGTATCTATCATTCACTATCTTCTTTAATTCAAGTCGTTTTATCCCCATTCCTTTCTTTCTTCTTCTTGAATTCCTCTCTTGCGCCTTTGAATATATATATATATATATATATATATGAGAGAGGAATATGATAAGCTCCTGCCCTTGTGAGTAACGGAATTTCCCTCCCCCCTCTTTCAAATTGAACATGGAGTGAGTGGGCCTCGATGTGAACAGTGTCAGTTCAAAGCCTAAGCAATTTTGGGCATTTGCAGGCCTGTTACTTTTTTGAAGGAGATTATTACATTGATTTTTCTAATGACTCGATTCAATTTGTTTTGTTAAAAGACATGCTCCCATTTACTAGGAAGGGAAGGCCTAATCCTTAAGCAAGCAAGCGCTACTGCAGTGCTTCTGCTTGGAGGTCTATCAAATAGGTGTTTTCCTTGGTTACATGTTATCCCGAGGACATGTCCGCCTGAATTTGACAAAATCTACTTTCATGTTCCTTTCAGACAGGTAAAAGAGAAGGAAGCACCTCCCCAACTGCGGTGCATGCACCACCTCCTCAACTGAATCCACCAGTCCTCACGACTACTCCAGTACAGTAGCGCTGTAATAGCGGCGCGGCATGGCACGGCACGATTCAGAAACCATTAGGATGCTCTTCCTATTGCTGATTGCTATCTGATCTAGCAGTCTGCCCTTTCCACATCTCCTTTTCGCTTTCCATTCTCTCCTCTGCTTTTCTGCTTTTATTTTTCAACTTTTTATTTAGATGTGCCTGAGTTAGCCCACGCGCTTTGCTTTTAGCGTTTCTATTTTACCCGCGTCCGCCCCCCTTCACTGTCGAATTAATGTCGGTGCTTATGGTTAAATTGATAAAAGGGATGCCACTCCATTTACTTTACATACGGCCGCCATCTTTCTCCGTCTCCACCACTCTCTCTCTCTCTCTCTCTCGTTTTCAACACTGACGTGACGTTTCTTAGAAAAAACAAAGAGATCCCGGTTATGGAAAAAGAAATTCAAAATGTTCGTTATATAAGTTCAAGAAACATTTACGCAAATAATTTTTCAGTATTCATTGTCATCCCAGAAGTTGAGTTAAATGATATATTTAGACCTTCGATTTTCTAGTTAACGGCTTCTTCTTGTATTGTGGGGATAAACAGGTAATCAATTCTATTTTCTTCCTCTTCAAGATTAAATAAAGTTCATCTTGCTCAAGATTTTGAATGGTTCCAGATTTACTTTATTAGTTTCTTTTCTGATAAAAATTTATTATCTAAAAATAAAGTAGGTTGACCTAAAGCTAAAATAAAATAATTATTATTATTTTCATCAACAATAATATTATTTTTTATTAATAAATATGATTTATATTGATTTCTTTTTTTACATGTCTGTATTTTATAGAAATTTTAATCAAATAAAAAAATTTAAATCTCATTAACCTTGATGAAATCAAAATAAGTAAAGAACAAACCTTTTTAATAAAGAATTTAAGTTAAGATACTATAAAAATATCTATTTGTTTTGATATTAAAAGATGAAAAAAATTATTAATTAGAATGTTTAATGTATAATTTTTTTATATACCACCACAATACCAAAATTTTTATTTCTATGTTAACAATGAAAATAATGATTGATTTATATTTTTTTGTATTAAAACCTTTTACTTTTTTAATATTTAGGTTTTTTTAAATTAAAGTTCTTTTTAATCTTGAATTTTAAAAATTTAAAATTATTTTAAATTTTAAAATTATATTTAGATGCTTGATATTATATTTATATTGTATAATTTAAAATTAAATTATTTTTATATTTAAATTAGAATTATACATTAGGAATTAATATTTTAAACTATTATTTTTTATAACTAATAGTTTAAAAGTCAGCAAATGATACAGGTTACTCTTTAAATTATTAATTTTTAAAATATTTTTTATATTATTTTATTTTACTATATATTTCTTTTAGGATGCTAGGAAAAAAAAAAAACTCGTAAAGAGCAACGTGACAATATCTGAACAAAAGAATCTGACAACCTGTACGTACGTTTGGATCTTGCTAGCGTGTTACAGATGAGGACCATTTAGAGTCCTAATTAAAGGTGGATAATGACACGTACACCACTACTTTCCTGATTTGTCCTCTCCTAATCAAGAGCTTTGTTCCACTAACCCCACACCAATAAATAACCCCAACTCAATTATGCGCGTTGCAGCCATGCTAAAAATTACATTTTTTAATTTTTTAAAATTTAATGTTTATAGATTATCTTAATATGCTAATATAAAAATAAATTTTAAAAAAATAAAAAATATTACTTTAATTTATTTTCTAAAAAATGCAATTATTTCGAAACACATCTTTCTGTATCAGTGCGCAACTCACGCACGTAGCTCATGACCACCTATTCAACTTCACTTTCCCATACTGCCCTCACAGCTCCATAAACGACGGCATTCATTTTCATCTTCTTTTAAGCAATTAAGAAGGGGAAAAAAAATACTAAAAGACAAAGGACACACATACACGTGGCCACAAGCTGACAAAGGCCCACGCATCGAACTAGGACGGTGCGTGCCGTCGCCATAAGTTAGCACCGACCCCATTTGCACTTTTTGGACTTTTTTGGTGGTGGGGGGAGGGGCGTTAGAGGTGGTGAGGAATGTGTTCATGGATAGTTATGGCAATAACTTGAATGCGCAACATGTGGATGGCTAAGAACCCTTGTTAAGAGGGGACTCCCTGCCATTATATGCCCCCATTTTAGGGCAACATCAAAAGTCTTGTGATAATGTTGTCTAGCATCAAAAGATGGTGCCACTAAACCAAAGATACACAAAGTAGTGAACTTAATTTGAGAGCTCTAGAGATACAAACACAATGTGGCTTAGAATGGAAGAATCAGTGCAGAGATTGTTAAAAACTACGGCTATTCAAGTGCTTAAGTTTCTTTGACAGAGTGTTTACACAAAGTCCTTCACAGAACACCTGCCATAACCCCACAAGGGCCACAACACCACGCCCCAGTCCTTCACAGACCCCCTGCCATAACCCCACAAGGGCCACAACACCACGCCCCATCGTCTTGAAGAGGCCAAATGCCTCTCAAGGATGGGAGCAGTGAATTCTATCAACACTCAACCACCTAAATCCGCTCCTTCATGAGAGAAAAAGAAAACCACCCCTTAATTAATAAGCACATGCACTGTTTAAATCACTCAGATGCCCTGAACGAGCGTCAGGTGCAAATGTATATAACATGAGAAAATGAAATGTTGAGGGTGGAGGGGAAAAAATGGGAGAAATTTTTATTGATTGATAAAATGGCTGGAAAAAGTAACAATATTAATAAACAACATATTCATCCTTCTTTCACTAACCCAATAACTACCCACCAGGCATCCAATCTCCCTCCCAATGTTTCTGTATATATCACATAAAATGTACAAGATCCTCCTCTACCAGCCTGCCAGCCCCCCTCCCTCTCTCTCTATGAAGAAGGAGACAACTTAATCAATTGTACACATTTCTCTCATTCTCTCATTCTCTCTCTCTCTCTCTCTCTCTCTCTCTCTCTCTCTCTATTGTACACATTTCTCTCATTCTCTCATTCTCTCTCTCTCTCTCTCTCTTCTTTCCTCCTTTTCATCTAAATGGAAATGGGGGTACAAGAACAGGCTGGTCTACAAGAGAACAAAAAAGTGATAAGAAGATGAAAAGAAAGAATAACAAGAGAGAGAGACCGGAGGAAGAACATGAAACTGCAGAGCAATGAGGAATGAATGAATAAATTAAAACAGCAAAAGGTGAACTGAGCTATCTCTCTGGGTTCCTTCTGGCATTGGCCGCTAATAGGATTATTATGTAGCTCTGATTTATGTCATAGGTAGATGGTAGTCCTTATATGGTGGGAGAAAGAGACTGGAAGGTTTATGTCACAAGTATCTGGTAAGTCCTTATATGGTGGGAGAAAGACTGGAAGGGCAGTGAGGAGGTCCCATCTAACAGGGGGTTTGCGTAGCAAGTAGATGTAAAAAACTGGGAGAGTAATGGTACAAGTACAATCATGAGTTCTAAAAGCTGTAATGCCTCACCGAATGTTCCAACATATCATGACTGGGGCAGACAATCTCCTTCACTCGGTTACCGTTTTTGTATATCTTGAATGTTGGAACAATCCTCACATTCTCAGCATTTGCAGTTGCTGAATTCTCCTCTACATCCACCTTTAACAAAAACACCAAGCAGATGTATGCAAATTAAGAAAAACACTTGTTTATTTCATTTCTGAAACAAGTTAAGGTCAGGAACTATCCCAAAGCTTAGTACAACTGGGATTATTGAGCTAGTAATTTACCTTGAGAAAGTTTAGAGATGGATACCGAACACATAATGTATCCACAAACGGAGATAATTGCTTGCAGTGCACATTAGAGGAGGATTTGAAATGAACCACAGAAACACCTGTATAACACAAATTCAATTTCCATTTGAATTTTGGAACTCTAGAAATGGGAGAGAGAAGCATGCAAAGAAAAAATGAATTTTCAGAATGTAGGAGGTAAGGCTTGCCTGGTAATGATATCGCAGCTCTAAACTGTTCAAGGCCCAAGACTTCCTCTACTCCACCACCAAACTTCATATTATACACTTCTTCTCCACGAGATTTCTTCAATGCGACTTGAGCATGAAACAGAGATTCAGCAACTCCATTGTCATCTGGAAGTTCCCTCCTCAAAACCTCATAATCTCTCACAGCATCAGCCCACCTTTCTAACTGCAGTTTACAAAAGCACATCAATCTGGAGTGTGCAAAATATATGAGCCAGAGTAGGCTAGCACATTGAGGAGCAAATTATACATAAAAGCCAAGTCTTTCGAGGAGATTTTACCTTGCTGTTTGAGGCAGCTCTTCTAAGAAGTGCTTTTGTGTAGTTAGGTTGGATACTTAAAGCTTGATTGCAGTCATCAATGGATCTCTCCCACAGTCCACGCTTAAACCAACATGCTGCTCTGTTGCAATAAAGAACAGAGTTTGAAGGATCAAGCCTAAGGCCTTCCCCATATGCTGAGCAGGCTTCAGTGAACCTTTCTGATTTGAAGAGATCATTGCCACGGATACGAGCTCTGGCTACTAATCGCACATTGTTAAGCAGCACTGCTACTTCAACATTTCGTGGATCAATCTGTCCAGCTTTCTCAGCAGCTGCAACTCCATTCTCAAACCTGCAAGGCATCCATCATCCATTATCAAGCTCTCCAAAATTGTATGTTTACCAAATATCTTGTAGTGGTTTGAAATTATGAACTCACCTTCCTAAAGCCATCTCAATCTGTGCTCGAACCAAGAAAGGGTAAGCTTCAGAAAGCATCCCAAAAAATCTAGTCTGAGAGTAGTTGGCAAATGATTCTAGTTTTGGAACTTTTGATAAGCAATATTGAGCATCTTCAAGTTGGTGGAGCTTCAAAAGAGCTTCAGTTCTACACATAAAGAGCTGTAAATTCAATTTGAACCAGTTCAGACATTTGTTAATTTACTCTCCATATCAATTTTGCCAATTTTACACAGTAAGAGTGCAGATAGCCATTTTACCTGGAGGCAATAATCAGCTCCAGCAGCAATAGCAGCATCAGCTTCCCTTAATGCACCTTTCCAATCATTAACCTTCCGGGCATCTGAACATTTATTAAGATGTTTCTCTACTAATTGCAACTTATGCAACTCGGCAGAATCTGGATGCTGCCCTGGGAAGCATAGGTGCTTCTTAGCACTATCAACCTGTCCTAACCTGCAATGAAATCAAGTTCAATGCTTGCTGTCCCAGCATCAAAAATCAAACTATTTGCAGCAAACTGTTGGGGAAATAAATAGAAAATTAGAGCTCCGTTAAAATTATAGAACACAGTAAAAAACATTACCAAAAAAGAAAAGTACACGTCCACAATAGATGGATTGAATTTATTACAAATGGTTCAAGACAGAGCTGCAGAACATGAAAGGAAATAATTCCAAAGGAAGTATTATTGGCTCTAGGATGATTCGAATGGTTTAAGCATTTCAAGACTACTTAATTTGAAGAGTGTAAGAAAATCAAGGCATGGTGGAAATTGTTTAGATAAGCAGCAAGCTAGAAGCCAAAGCAACCACAGCTAAGTTTCAAGGTCATCAATACAGAAAAAACACATTAACGCAACATTCTTAGAAATAGCATGTTTAGGTGCATCCAACCATACTAGAACCAGCAAATGCAGCAGGATTGATAGCATGTTAAGACAAAATTAAAGCATCTTAAATCCAAGGAGAAAAAAACAACACAAAAATAGTGTCAACGGCCATAACAAACACAGAAGGCAAATGCAAACAAATGAACCAGCTTTGGTAATCGATCAACTATTCTCACCATGTGGATTAACACATTAGAAATTAGAATAACTCACTACAATCCACCGCAACTCATTTAGTTCTCAAAACATTTAGAAGCTGTAATGCAATCACCAAGCATCTAAGAAAATTGAATTTGTCCACACTTTCACCAACCTACCAAATCCTAATCAATACAAATTAAAACATAACTACTGATACAGATCATAAGAAGACAAACATCACATCCACCAACTAAATGCTCACAAATTCCTCACAAACTCAGCAATCATAAACTAAATGATACATAAAGATTAAAACTCCATCAACACGACTTAGAACTCAATCAATCTAGACTTAAGGTTGTCGTCGTTGTCATGGTTCACCAAACTCTCTTGAGTCATTCGAATTGTCCAAATCAACAAGAAAGAACAAAACTTTGAACCTCATTTCAGAAATCTAATAACAAACAGTTAAGTATCGCAGCAATGCAGATCAAATCACTGCTAAAACTCACAAAATCCTCCAAAAAAACAAGAACCCCACCACAGAAAACAGCCCATGAAAAGATAAAATCAAGCCCCCATCAACAAACTCACCTAATTAACAAAGCCCCCAACCTCTGATGTGCTCTCCAATAATTAGGATCCAGCCGAACAGCCTCCTCACCCTCTTTCACAGCCTCCACAACTCTTCCCAATCCCATCAACGCAGCCGCCCTATTACTCCTGTAAGCAGCATTCCCTGGTGCTAAAGCAATAGCCTTATCATACAATCCCAGCGCCTCCGCAAAACACCCTTTTTTATACATCTCATTTCCAGCCTTCTTCACCTCCTCCGGATCCACACTCCCTCCACGCATATTCCAAGCATTCCTCTATGCTGTATTAACAACATCAGAGCTAGCACATTTTGCGCTCCCCCCGCCCCGCATTATGCTGCCGTGACCATAATTCGCAGTCCCGGATCCTAAAACATCCGGTTTCGCACTCCGATTCACCATTCCCATGCCTGTCTTCAAGATCCTGCCCGACGGACAGATGTTACCGGTAGGCAACACATTAACAGTTACCGGAGAGTTTACAGCACTCTGGCTGCCAGTTTGACCTGAGTAAGTTAAAGAGTCGGATCTAGAATGACCCGGTTGACCCTTCTTGGCGCTAGTCGTGGGGCTGCTTTCACTCGAGTTCGATAACTCTCCTGAGTGGTTGTTATTGTTGGGTTTGTGAAGTGGGTTTTGGGCACCGGATGCGGATCCGGAGGAGCTGGAGCTGGAGGAGGTGGTGGTCGTCGTTGTGGTTGTGGCGGTGGTTTTGGTGGTGAGCCCACCTCGAGTTCGGAGAGGTGAAACGGGAGAGCCCAGATCGAGTTCACGAAAATCAGGCTTGTTGGCTTCGAGTGAAGAGAGTGAGTCACGGAGTTGATCAGTTAGTGAGCTGAGGTCCAAATTTCCTCCAATGGAGGGTTTCGCTGATTGCGGCATGTTTTTGTATAGTAATTCTTCTAACTAAAACCAAAAACAAGAGTAGTTCTTTTTTATTCTCTTCTTAAATAGAGTTGTCTATGTAACTGGGTTTGTGATGATGTTAGAAATGTGAGCGAATGGAGATTAGTGTTGGAAAACAAAGAAAGACATGAGAGGAAAAGGAAAGAAAAAAAGAAGGAGATGGGGGGATCTCGTGATATATAAAAGGAACGGGAGAGTTTGAGGGGGAGCTGCCTGTTTGGTTTTTGCAGGGAGAGAGAGATGGAGAGGAGAAAGCTTCTCTTTTCTTCTCTTCTCTTATATTTTGTGGCTTCACCTCACCTGCTACTTCACGAGACAGGTTCCATCACTTGATGGCCTGCCTTGCCTTCTCTCGCTCTCTGACTGGACTCTAGCCCTCTTCCTCCTCCTCTCTCTCTAACCAGCATAAGAGAATCCTTCTCTCTCTCTCCCCCTCTCTCTTAAGCAGTAGGTGTTTTCTTTTTTCTTTTTTCTTTTTTCCTCCTTCTTTTTTCTTTTTTCTTTTTTCTTTTTTCTTTTTTTTATCTCGTCTCCATTCCTATTTCTTTTACGCAAGATCCTTCACCCCATAATTCCCTTTTAATTTGTTTTTACTTGATCGGAGATATGATGGAAATTGAGGCGCACTTTGATACGAGTATATACAGTCTGTTTGTTTAAAAGATAAGATGCGATGCGACGCAACTCATAAAAATAAATGTATTATTTAACTTGTGAGGTTTTAAATTTATTTTAGGATTATTAAAAATTAGCATAAATATTTATATTAATTAAAAAAATATATTACATATTTTATACAACGAAACACGGCACAATGCATCTTATAAACAAATACTGTTTAAATATAGCTGTGCTTTGAATTTATTATTTATAAAAACACGCCAAAACATCATAAATACAATATATAATTAAATTGCATTTTACAATGCATCATCAATACAAGCTATAATTAAATTCAAAAAATCAAATAAAAATTTAACTTGAATAAGAGTGGATCTTTGTATCACACTTTGTTTAAATAAAATCATGTTAAATTATTAAAGATTTACTTAATTTTTAATTTTAGAATTTATTGAAATTAATTGAAATGTGTGTAAATTAACTCTATATAAATTTAAAAAAAATCACATTAAATCTTGCCTCTATTTCTAATCTAATTAGATTGGATATAAACAATGTCAAATTAGTTCTAGCAAGTATTTGATAGAGCGGCTGAGCCTATCACCTTGCTATATGCTTATTTCTTCTTATTTAACTTTTAATTTTGTGAGAATATTTAATATTATTTTAGAAGAGTTGATGAATCATAACAATATATATTATAAAATACATGAAAATCATGATTTATGTACACGGAAGAAGAACTTTTTTTTACATGATGTATCAAATTGATTGAGTTTCCAACACTCTAATCCAAACCTTTACCTTTAACTCAATGTTTAACTCATTTATAAAGGTTTTTATCTAGTAGTTCTTCATGAAAATTTATTTTAAATAAATAAATAAATTATAGGTGAATGAAAAATTAATCTCAAATAACTTTTAATTTTTTTTTATATTTAATTCTTAATTTATGGTGGCTTATTAATAATTGATAATGGTGGAAATAAATTCTTCAACTTTTTAGCTTTTAAAACTTATTATAAAAAAATGGTGAATGAAGAGTTTTTAACTTTAAATTTTTAGATTTTACATGCTCTTTATCACCTTATTTTTAGTTTTATGCTTTGATTTATCCTCTCATATTAAGAGTTTAAATTTATTTTATTAAAGATATTTGAGTTTCAAAAATTTGTTTAGAAATGCATCTAAATCAAGGTGATAGTGTTGAAATATTTAGAGATATATTTCAAACATTTTAGTTGCATAGGTAAAAAGCAATAAAGTTTTAAGGACAAATGATTTATTATTGACAACAACAAGAGTTTTTATTACTTTAAAGTACTTCAACAAATAAATACTCTTTTTTATTTTAATCTAAATGTGTGTGTGTGTGTGTGTATTTATTATTAGTATGTATGTTAAGGCTTTAAATTAGTACTAATTATAAGTTTGGATGTATATTTTAGTATTCATGCTAGTATTATATTTGTGTTTGTAAGTTTGGATGTATACTTTAGTATCCATGCTAATATTATATTTGTGTTGATATTATATTTATTATAATTTATTATTTTACATACTTATAAATTTAAATGGATATAAATTCTAGATTTTAATTAAAAACATTTTTATATTTAACCTACTTTATTAAGATAAAATAATATCATTATTTACTAGTCTAATATTTAAATATATCTACCACACTTTACATCGAAAGTGAACCTAAAATTTCAAATCAAATTAAATAATAAATTATCTTTTTTTATTTATTTCCTCTTGTTTCGAATCGAACTTTTAATTTTTTATTAGACACTGTTTGGAAACATAGTACAAATTATATTCCATAAAAAATAAACAAAAAAATATTATTAATACTGATTAAAAGATAAATTAAAAAAATTAATAGATAGATATAAATTAATATATTTGATCCCATAAACTAAGACATTTACTCATTTATGTATACTAAATTTGTTTATTAAAATCAATAAAAGATAATAAAAATAAAAACACATATAAAACTAATTGAATAAAATAAAATGAAAAAATATATTATGCTAGATTAGATATATTAAAAATATTATTTAAAAAATATTAAAAAAATAAATACAAAAAAATAATTTTTTAAAAAAAACCTCTATTCAAAATAGGCTTGCAAAACTTGTGGTATGGTTCATGAAATTAGGATAAACTGATAGAAAAGAAACAAAATATAAACATAAAACAAATTTTTTTAATATAAAATAAAATAGAATGATAAAATCATAAAAAAATGATTAAAAAAAATTATGCATAATCGCATTGACTTTTTATACTTGTGATCCATGTTATTAGATCAGAAGCACCACAAATAAAAAATCATAAGTTCAATCTCTAACAAACCAAACACTAAATGATGAAATTGAAAAAGAAAGTCTATCACCCAAAAATTATAATTAAAAGAATGAGGGTAAAAATTTAAATAAAAAAATAAATTAAACGGCATTAAAAAAATTTAAATTGGAGGGTTAAATTGAAAAAAACTCCAACAAAAAGAAAAAGAAATAAAAAGAATAAGGGCTAGATTAAGAAAAAAACATGAACTTTATTTGAATGATAAAATTGAAAACCAATTAACTTTAACAAAAAAGGCAAGGAAAAAATAAAAGATAAAAAATAATATATGATAAATTATAATTTCAGAGCTAAATTGAAAATATAAAAAACTTTTATGAAAAAGCAAAGGATAAAAATAAAAAATCAAAAGACATAAAGACTAAAATAAAAAAAACCAAAAGAAAAGATAATAAACATGTATTTTCCTTAAAAGAAGGAAAAAAAATAAAAATAACCATTAGTAACAAATCAACCATCAATTATCATCACAAGCCATATCTACAAGAAAAAAAAAATGGTGGTGTTTCCAAAAACATAGTGAAAGGACATGTTTGGCCATTAACTTTTGTTAATAAAAAATATTTTTTTAATTAAAAAATACTAGAACACCATTCATGATCATAGAAATTACAAAAAAATAAAATCAACACATGCCTTGTTTTTTTTTCTTTTCTTTGGTAATGATAAAAATGTATTTTCACTGCATTTTAAAAAGATAAAAACCAAAATATCTCTTGGTTAAGAACTCTTATTTGTTTCATCTAAGGAGTAAATAAGTAATTTAACTGCTTTAAATATTTTGAAAAAATAAAATAAACATTTTAGAGGTGGATACATTATTTTTTTGTGCAATGTTTTTGAAAAAATTAGTATAATATTCAATGGGTCATTTAAAAGGACTAAATTACCCCACCATAAAGGCTCTTATTTCTTCCACCCAAAGATATAATGGTAATTTTAATATAACAATCAATAATAAACTATATTTGATGATAAAAAAAAAACACGTCCTATATATATATTAATTAAGTTCCATTCCATTGATGATAAAGCATCATCAACGCAAGGCATGATACACAAAGGAAGTTTCATGCTTTTTAATCCTTGCTAGCTACCTCAAGTCCATCGAACTTGCTAATACAATATCTCCATCTCTAGCATGCTAACCAAAATCCCAAGACTATCTTAAAAATTCACTCGTTTCTTAATTTAAACTCTCTGCTCTCTAACTTTGTAGTTCACAAGAACAGGGAAGGAGAAACAAAAATCAGTTGAGAATTTTTATGCATATATTATTTTTTTATATTAAAAAAAAAAACCATGTGAGAATCAAGGCAAACGAGGAAACTCTACCTGTCCGGTAATATCAAAGTTATTGCAACCATCTAGGTGGTGGCCAAGTGGTAAAGACTTGGAATCAAGAGGTTTGCTCTCTCTGTGGTCTCAGGTTCGAGTCCTTGGTTTGCTCATATGATGGCCACTGGAGGCTTACATGGTCGTTAACTTCATGGCCTGTGGGATTAGTCGTGGTGCGCACAAGCTGGCCCAGACACCCACATTAATCTAAAAAAAAAAAAGTTATTGCGCTCGTGCAATGAACGTGCCAAGAATGGCGCGTGGCCCGAGAGACAGTCTGGAAAAAAAAACAAATTGTTTTTTACCTCAGGATTTCCTTCTAGGGTGGTCTGGTCGTGGAGAAGTGCGCAGGTTATGCCCCTTGTGCCATGGGGCTCATGTTAGACTCAACCCCCTTAATTTGATGCATTTAATACTGTATTACTACAACGGCAATGAATCACCCATCCATCCCCAAACGAAACAACTGTACATTGACCCCACGTTGAATATACCCCCACCACGACCATCACCAGGCTACATGGCATCATACTCAAAACAAACAGAATACGTGGACCGTCGGATTTGAGGCAATCCCATCATAAATAGGACACATTGCCGATTTATCATGGGACCCACGCTGGGAATAGACCCAAGCTAGAGTTCCTATTTATCCTGGATTCGTGTGCTTTCTTCGAGTACTCGTAGATTTTTCACTCTCTTGCGCAAAGCCAGAAGCCAAATCTTGACCGTTTGGTAGCTCGTTCGTTTCTGCCTTTTATCTTATCATAAAAGAAAAAATAATAGCTAAATGGATTGTATTTATTATTTATTGGCTTTCTACATAATTATATTTTAAAACTTAATTCTTAGAATAATATGTTTTTTATTTATTTTATAAGAAAAAAATTATCTCATAGTAATTTTAACTATATATATAAATTTATTTTTTAAAAACTATAATTAAAATTTTTTATTTAAACTTATTTTCTCAAATCGCAAACTAAAATTTATTGCAGCACAGAACATGCTAACCGGGTGTTTGAGATTGTGATTTATAATATTTTTAAAATAATTTTTTTATATTTTTGATATTAATATATTAAAAATTTTTATAAAAAAAATAATTTAATATATTTTTATAGCAGAAGCACTTTTAAAAAATACCCGAAATGTAAATTTTTGAATTACTAAAACAACCTTTATGAATGCCCCCTCATGCACATAATTTCGCAGCCTGTTAAAGCATTCTTCGCTTTCATTTCTCACGTACTGAGATTGTTTAAATAAAATTTACACCTCGGATTTGATAAAGAAAATGTATTTGCATTAAAAAATGGGAAAACGCCTCCAGCTTTTATCTCTCATGATACTTTCAAGAAGAAAAATGGAGTTAGAAAATTTGATAAAATTTAAAAACATTTATTATTTTTATTTTTAATTGAATTGAGTTTGAGAAAATAATTAAAAACTCAATATTAAAAAATAAATTATATTAATTAAAGGTTTAAAATGAGTCCTTTTATATTTATCTTTAGGATAATTTGTTAAAATGTTTATAATAAATTATTCTATGAAATAAGAAAGTAAAAATTAAACATGAGGTGAGTGATTCTTACTGACTACCAACTCCCATGCCCTCAGAGTCTTATATATATATATATATATATAACAATTTATTTTAATATTATATATATATGTTAGATGAATTTGAAAAAATATCTAAAATATTAATAAGTGATTTTTTAACTTATTTTTTTATATATTCATATATTAAAAAATATTTTTTAAGTTTTTTTTTTTCATGAGATGTTTTAATATCAAAAAAATTATCTGGTATTTAAAAACCTATTTTATAAAAAAATTTCTTTCCAAAAAACGTATTATGTTTTCCTTTTAAAGAAAACAGATTTGATCCTAACACAGGTTTTACAGCAAAACCAGACGCAAAGTTGAAAGCCGGGCAATGATAGAAGCTTGCCATCTGAAATATGTTATTTGACTCAATTACCCTTGCCAGCCTGTTAATTACGGAAACTCTTAGACGAGTTAAAAGCACCAAATGGGGCCTTCGATGGGCTCGAGGAAGAGTGAAAATGGTATTGTTGTAAATAAAGACTAGTTTGTGTGGTGTCCTGGTAAATTAGGGTGCAGTAAATGCTAGACAAGAGTAGCTGGCCACGTGCAGTGGGGAGTGGAGTGCCAGCTGGCCCCATACAGAGGAAGCCCACAGTGGCATCCAGCTAAGCAAATAACGGAGAAAGGTGATGACGTTGGGAGGATACCGTGAATATTCCCAGAAATAGAAAGGTTAGCCTGCTAAGTGGTGAATAAGGAAACAACGAGGCTAACGGGAAAGAAAAAGGTAGTGACAGGAGAGGAGGAGAGCGCATCCAGTGGAAGGCGGAAGAGAGGGAATGATGAGCTGGCGATCGATTTCACGCCAGGTAAGCAAATCCATACAGCATGCCTTTTTGTTTTTTTAATTAGAGAAGATGGAAGAGGGAAATATTTCATGCTTTGTAATGCATTTATAATTAATGACATGTGATGTGTGACCTTAAAATATTGCCATAGGCTATGACAAAAAAGCCAACATGTTTTATGATGCATTAAAATCTATAATTTCATACAATGGCTTTTAACTTTAGATTCGGTTTTACCTTTCCATTCTTTTTTTTTTTAAGAATGGAATTAGTTGTTAATAAGCATCGAATTAAATAGTTTTTACGTTTATAATAACAATTATTTTTTAAATATTTTTTTATTAAAAATACATTAAAATAATTTTTAAATTTTTTAATATTAACATATTAAAATAATCTAAAATTATAAAATAATAATTTTTTTTAAATAATTTTTTTAAAAAAAATTATGAAAATATTTTTTGAACATAAAAACAAATATTTTTATTGGTTTTGAAACAAAATTCTTTATAAATGATACTCAAAATAAAAAAAATTAAAATAAAAAAATAAATAAATTTATTTATTTTTTTAAATATTTTTAAAACACAAAAATAAACAAGCTGTAAAATATAAATTAAAATTATCAAGATTTTTTTTTTGAATTTTACGGTGTCCATGTTGAAGCAATTCTTGGATTGAAGTCGTATTAAAATTTGAATTTATAGCAAGTTGAACAACATAAAAGGCTTATTTTTTAATGAAAATATATGGCCACCATCTCCGTTCACCGCTTGCTTCTATTATACATTTGGCATCATCTCAATTTAAAATTGCATATACATAGGATGTGGTTGGGCTTGCATTGAATAGACTGCCGTCACGATTCCTTGTTGACGTCAAGAATTAATACTAACCTCTACCATATAATATATGGTATTTAATCTCCTAAGAAGAAACAAAACATATAAATCACGCAACGTGTAAGATGTAGCTGTCCTTTTCTCCTCATAATTTTTCTATTTTCTCTAAGACTCATGCATACTAGATTTAGGAATCTAATTATCTATATCGGGGCGTCTCCGATGTGACTGAATTTTGGCAGAAATACTTTGATGGCCACCATTTTTAACTCGTCAATAAAAGATAATAATATGGTGATAAAAATAATAATAATTGATTTCTATGATCCACATTTCTTTTTCTTTTTTTTTTATTCGCATTTCTTGCTATGCTTATCAATGAATGGACCGTTTAGCGTGTGTTTAGTTATATGATAAATTATAAACAAATTAAAAAATTAATTTAATATTCTTTCAAGTAAAAAATAATTTTAAAAAACTTTAAAAACATGATAACTATCATTGAACTCTGCATATCTACAGTATAGGGTGCATATCTCCTTTTTCAGGGATTAGAGAATTAAATGAATAATAATAATTAAAAAAAAACACACAGAAAGTCGCTTACAAAAATGGAACTCATGTAAAAGGGCACCATGAAATTAGTAATTGCTATATTATATTTGGGTAATCTCTAAGAATCAATTTGCCTTTAATATTTAAATATGGTCTTGGGCCTTGGATGCTCCATTATTATGACTCAATTTTGTGCTCCATCACTTCACGGGGAAACACGGTGGTTCTTCACAGAAACAAAAAAGTGGACATTTTTAAAATATTTTTATTTAAAAATATTATATTAAAATGATTTAAAAATATAAAAAAATAAATTAAAAATTAAAAAAAAGGACAGAATTTGAGGCAATTGATCCAGATTCTTCAGAAAACCATCGACCCGGTGACTACATAAAAAATAAATAAATCGATTAATCAATCAAAAACAGCACAAAAGAAAAGGCAAACATAAGAAAGTTAGGTGGTTAACACAGACAGAAACTAGCCTTTTAATTATATAGTGTGAATGATCATTGATTGTCAAAACTTGGTTGACAAGCCTTAAAGTTCACTCCTTTTTCTCGACATCTCGAACCAGACATCACCATCTACGAACACAACACAAGACACAAGTAAAGCGTCTGGGATTCAGTAAAATAAAATATAAACCTGGGAGGTTGGAAGGGTGGTGGACTTGTCTCTCACTGGATGAAAGCTGATCAACCTTGCGGTATATAGAGCGATAAACACCTCCTAATTTGTCTATTTTCTTAATCTTAGCAACCCCATCTCCTGGCTCTTCTTTCCAATCAAGATGAACTGCAGAATGCAGGTTTATATTTGTATAAGAAGTAGTATTACAAGACAGGATTTTGCTAGCTAATGGCATGGTTCCCCCAACAAATTAACATTAATTTATGTAGAGAATCATGCGTTCTAGGGAAGGTTCACTGTACTGTGCCCAAAGATGCATCCTCATAGGACGTTGGATCATCTTTATATGATTATATTAGTCTCTTGAATTCCTCAATTTGTTTTATATCTGCCTCTCAAGTTAGAAGTTGGAAAGCAGTAAAGCATCTTATTTCCTTTTGGTATATATATATATATATTCTTGGAAAATGCCAAGTTCAACAGTATTATTTTTTTATAAATAACCCCCTTTTGTCTCTTGATCAAGTGGTTATGCAGGTTCTCTCCTTCTAAATATTCATACCCACTCACCGGCCTAATGACACCATCACTATCCCAGCTGAGCCCGCCCCCACCATTCGGTGGGTTTCTTGGTTGATCAATTATGAGCCGAAAAATTCTTAAACGCTATTAGTATTAAAAGAGTTTTAAAAAAATAATAAAAGTTATTTTTAATTTTTTTTATTTGAAAATATATTAAAATAATATTTTTTTATTTTAAAAAATTATTTTTAACATCAATATATTAAAATAATATATAAATATATAAAAAATAATTTTAATAAAAAAATTAAATTTTTAAAAAACACCAACCAAACGAGTTCCCATAGCACTCATGAAAGTGCCCTATCCGCATCATATTTTTATCGGCAGACAACAAAAACCCACTCAATATCTTCTTCTTCTTCTTCATTTTTTTTTTTAAAAAGGGTCTTTAAAGAGTCAAACATTTCTGTAATTTAGGGATTAGGGTGCTCTTTCCAGCAGTTCGAGGACAAATGGCACCACCCTAATCATCAAGTAGCGCCATAATTTCCATATGCGGCTTATCTTACACGTTAATCTTATACTAGGTAAAGCATCCATCCAGCGTATGTGTGCTCGCCAAGCCAAGGCTCGACTATTTTCAATGTCAACAAAGCGAAGAAGAATAATTTTTATGAGGTGGTTAAAAGATCCAAATCATTCAGCTGAGTAATTTCGTCACGTATATCATGACCATGGCAGCACTCTATGCCAATTGCTCCAAGCAACAGATCATCTCGTTTGACTTTGTGGCTCGTTGAACTCATGTAATCTGTGTCAGCAGTATATTATCTACAGTAGTGCTCTTACTCCTTGAAGAGAGGCTGCCCAGTACTGTTTAGCGAACGGCCATTGTATTACACAGAGAGACACGACACAGAACTCGAGATAATTAAGGTGTGTGTGTGTGTGATCATGTTATTTTGGCCTGGTTTACCTGAAGGTCAATGTATAATTAGCTAGCCATCATCTTTCCAACTTGTTGCTCAAACGTATATTATTCAATCCAGACCTTAAATTCTGGATAATCAATCTCTCTGACTTTTTATCAGTCCATGATGACCAAATGAGTCCAGTTTCCTTTCCTTTCCTTTCCTTTTTTCCTGCGAGAATTCGAGGGTTGTGATAGGCGGGGAGCATCTTATTTCCTTTTGGTATATATATATACAGTACTGCAGACAAAATTTTGACTCTCGTGATAAATAAATAAATAAAATAAAACTATAATTTGATCACTAGCTTTTAAAATGATATGTATTTGTTGGACAATATTCGGTTGCCTTGAGTCATCAATGGAGACCGCCAAGATAAATGTCCGAGTAGTAATTAAAGGATTTGCCGTGATGGTTTAATTATTTAAATTGAATAAATAATCATAATTTAATATATCGTAACAATAAAAAACAAAATAATTATTTATTATTTTATTTCTCTAACCTAATTCAAATTATTTAATTTAAAATTAATTGAAAGATCTGGAATGCAACCGATGATGTTTTTTTTTTTCCTGGATAAAAGTGAGCTATCGTCTTAAGATTTTAAATTATTTATATCCACCAATTATTAAATATTTAATCAAATTGCAGTTCATACGATAGTTTTGCAAAGCACAAAGAATGAACCTGGAGTTTGAGTGACAGATATATGAATCATTAGCTAAGTAATAAAAAGACGAATTTATAAGGAAAAATCTATTTTTTATTTTTATTTTTTCCCCTCAAAGATTGAAATCTCTAATCTTTACCTGCCCACAAATCAAGAACAAAAAAAAAGCGCAACAGCAAATAAATATTGCCAATCCATACATGAATTTCTTCGCAATTTCCAATAGCTCTGACTTATGCCATGTGAGAGACATGAAGAAAGGCAGCTCCACAACCTTAGAATGTCTCAAACTTTGGACCCTCACTTTGTGTAAGAGTACGGATACCTATGTTTTTAATTTTAAGGATTATTTCTGCAGACCCTATAATCATGGGTTCAGTAGTAGCTAGCTAGCAAGTTCATCACATGAGGGGGGGCGAGAGAGAGAGAGAGAGGGAGAGGGAGAGGGAGAGAGAGGGAGACTGTAGTCTAGTGTGTGTTGGGTTTTGCTCAAGGAAATTCTCGCTGTTAATTTTTTCCTCAGTAGACTATATAAATTGATTTCTTTATTAATTTTTTCTTGAACTTTCTTTGGTTCTTACTACAGTCTCTGTACAAAATTCAACCCAGAAAGTCTAACTCTGTTATGCAAAATCTTTGGAGTCATTGGAAAGAAAAAAGGAGTACAGATAGTGGTAGAAACTGGCAACTGTGGCAGTGCCAAAAAGGAGGTCAGTCTGCAAAGCTACTAAACATATCTATCATGACCAGAACATTGTGATTGGTTTCAAATGTACCCGTCTCCCTTTTCTTTTCTTTTTTTAAAAGAATAATTATATTAAAAGGAGAAACTGGAGTGTAATACCCAAGAATTACAAAAACTTGGTACCCTAGTCTAACTAAAATAACGAGAAAATCAAGCAAAAGCTAAAAAAGAAACTTGATAAAAACAGATTATGAAGATAAACAACAAATGATTGGTTGGCTGGTCTCTAAAAATTCTTTAATCCAGTTGATCATTGATTATAAATGAAACTTTGCTAAACAAAATCTCTAAAATAACAAGAATAATGGTATCTCATAATTTTTAAAGATGTCATAAAGCAGCTGAGATGTGAAATCTTGGTTAAAGCTCTACTAAATAGGACTAGGATTATATCAAATTAAAAATATCATTGTAAATATTATGATGAGATAAATAAATTTTATGAAAGATTTTGTTATTTTTTCTCATGCTAGATGTAAATTGAGTTTAAGAAAGTTAACTAAACAAGGAAACGCATAAATCCCTTTTTATTTTTTAAATTTGTGTTTATTCATAGAAATAGTTGATGTTATATTGAAGAAGGTCAACTCATAAAAATCATGTTTGTGATAACTCCCCAAACCATAATAGAGAAAATATACTAAAATAATAAATATTCATGTGTTTCAACTTAGACCTACAAGAAATACATGTTAAACAGAGAATGATTTGAAAAGTATGCTATTTGTTTATAGTATTAAGATGATTTACAGAGACAAGCCACATGATAGAGTGTCTTGGGATGAAATATGAGAACCAAAGAAGATGATGCATAGAGTTTATGGGTCTATAATCTTTAAGAACATCCCATGCCAAGTTAATAGAAAACCTTCTACATGAGTGGTTATTTCAAACATAGTAGTCTGGTAAGGCATGTTTAGAGTTAAAAGTAATTAAATTTTAGATAGGTTGGAGCTTTGGATTACTCAATAAAAAAATTAAAATATTTTTTTAATAATATCTGAGATCTTAATATTGTATTATAGCTTATTACAAGTGAGCATCCTAAAACACACTAGATTGGATAACTTTCATTCATCTAACAACTAGTAATCTAACAACTAGTAATCTAATCATGGAGAGGTAGTAATTTCATCACCAATACAAGTCTACATCAATATCTGTTAAGTAGAATCTTCCTTCATGATTAAGAAAAAGACATTGAAGGAGGCTTGACATGCCAGAAGTTACAATTTTGCTTTGGCCTCTCTGATCTGGGCCATAATGTTTTCATGTTTCTATCTCAATTCTGAGACATAAGTGGGCTAAAGCTTTTGTCATTGAGCTGCAAATTAAAAACACACGTGATGGTCACATGGAAATGGCAATGTTGAATCCTTTTCTAAAGCTTTTGTATGTCTCTCATAGAGAGTTAGCCCGTTAATTTCTATATCGTTCCCCATCCTCAATCCTTATCTCTCCCAGAAACTAGTTGTGGATTAGGAATAGCCATGATTTGCTTTTTATCCGTAGGATCTCTTTGTTTGAACATTGAAATGCCAGCGCTGCTCTTTTGTTGTTTTTGCTTTTGATTTGAAACCCAACAGCTAGCTTGTGATTAACCTTGACCAATGGTTGCACTTAGTGCTGTCATTTCCCAATCTTCCATTTGAGAAGTGGGCGAGTATATATATGATGGTCTGCAACAAAAAAACAAGAGATACAATTGGAGGTATCCACGAATTTTAATTTCTCCATGACCATTATTATTATTATTAGGTGGCCAGTACGTGGATGGATAGCAAGCACTGAACAAGACGTGGATTATACAGTACTTGGAATCTGGCAATTTCCAGGATGCAACATTCATATGCCATATGACCTACGGAGAGGATGCCTGCCATTACTAGGATTGTCTGGTCAGTGAGGAACCTAAGCTCGAATGGCAACAGAGTACGGAATGGATAAATTTATGGTAATATTCAGACATCAATAATCATATGGGTTGCAGTTCCATATGAAAATTGAAGGGCCCTATATATTTTGATTGTTTGCTTGCCATGTTTCACAGGGAAGGGAAGACCCACCCATTTAGGCCTTCATGTGGGGCTCCTAAGAACACACCCATTTATCATTTGTTCAGCTAGCTATCATGCATTACTCCTCCATTTTGCCAGGTCCCGTTTTTTCTCTCAAGTCATAACCCTAATATACAGAGGTCGATCATTTTATGAAGCCTCACGCCTCGGTCATAACTGATACGTCTTATAAAAGAAGAAGGCAGCTAGCTGTTATTGATAATTGATAGTTAACCCACTTTGTTGGGCCATGAAATGGTATAAATGTCAACTGAAATCACATGCATAAAAGCATGCAAAGATTTTTAATGTCCTCTCGAAGGGCACATTGGATTCCTCTCTGGAGAGAGAGAGATTGGATGATAACACAAAGGGATGAGGAGGCTGTTGTTTTGTCCCCAAGTCCATTTTTGGTCCAGTCATTGTTTCTTATATATCGATGGCATTTTCTTACAGTCTTTTAAGATTTACTTCCCTACGCAATAAAGATTCAACAGATCCCTTCTACTGAAGAAACATTTGGTTAAATTTCGATTGAAAATCTGAAGAAGTCTGTCATCCAAGTGAAAAAGAAAGAATCCCTGATCATGAAGGGCAGCGAGTTCCAGATACATAATAAAAAACTCAAGGGAACAGTACTGAATATATATTCCCTCTCCCTCTCTCTCTCTCATATGATGGAGTAATTGAGGAACTACAAAGGCACGTGATGCCCATTTAGTGAGGGAAGAGAACACAATCATTCTGGCTTCCCCTTTTCTTGTGTGTGTGCAAGCTTGTGGAATTATTGTATTTGGTGTGAAATGCAATTAGTACTTTCTTAATTTGTTTCTTTGTGGTTGGTTGATTAACATGAAAAGAATTTAGTGAGGAAACTTCCTCTGGTTAGGAGGAGACATCTGACAAATCTTGACATTATTGAATTGCTTGAACTTGAGAATATGACCAGTGCCATGCCTAGACATATCTTATGTGATAAAGGAGAGTTCATGAAGCTGATTTTAAGCTAACAAAATTAGAAACCCTAGCAATGTCAACCCTTAAAGGAATTGTAATAACTAGGCCTGCTTCAATCAAATATAACGTGCCTCGGGAGAGTAATTTAGGTTGTACTGTGTTGTGATTATAAGTTAATTTCTAACGCAGTGTCATGAATGCCCTTTCTAGTATCATGGAATTTATTAGTTGAGGAATAAAAAGAATATGTTTGTGTTTACTTTTTAAAAAAATACATGAATTGATTAATAGTAAAAAGAGCTATGAATGATAATTATAAACTCAAGAGAAAAGTTGATTTTCCTAATAAAAATTGCATATCGTAGTATTTAACTCTATCATTGATGCAATAAAAAAAAAGAATGCAATAAAATTATTTTCAAAGTGAATTTTCACTTAATTATTTGAAAATTAAAATAAATGTTCAAAAGAGTTCAAAGGATTTAAATTGCAGAGGAAAAATGTATTTCTTTAGTAAAAATCCACATTTCTTATTTAGCATTTATTTTTGATAAAGCATGTCTTTTTTTTTAACAACATGGTTTTTTCAACAAAAACTAAAGGTAATTAAAATAAATATTCACAAGAATTCTAATAATTTAAATTTATGAGAACAAATGTGTTTCTTTAGTCAAAATCTCTTTTTTATTATTCATTTATATTTTTATTTTGAAAAAAAAATTCTTTTTTTTACTACAGACATGTTTTTCTAAATAATAAATTATGATGATTCCAAAAGCAAGTTTCAACAAAAAAATAAAAAAAAATCATGTCTTGATAATTTTTATACATCTATATAAAAAAAATTTAAGAATAATTAATTCATGAAAACTATATAAAAAATCACAATAAAAATATAAAAAAATATATTTTATTCTTATTTAAATACTCAAGTGATTTTTTAAAAAAATTATGCATATTAAATTCATTTATAATTATTAACAAATAACTACACACGCGCCATAAAAGCTCTAATCTTACTTGAAAGAATGTCAGAGTCAAATAATTTTTTAAATATCATTGTACTTATTTACTTTAAAATATAAAAAAAATTTAAAAGCCAAATAAATAAATAAATGAAGCCCCTGTGCCTCTAACCTTTTTAAAAAAGCTAGGTGTTGCATGCATGCCAAGTCTAAAAATAAAAAATCCCAAAAAATATTATAGGAATCTCAATAACTCAATTTCCAACACCAAAACAGCTCTAATTAGTCTAAAAATTGAAAATCAAACCAAATGCAAAAAACTTTGAGGACCCAATTTTTTTTTAGTATGGTTAAAAAAAATCACCTTTATTGAATTCCCTTCTTCAAAATAAACTAATTAACATTAAGATTAGTCTATTTATGACTATCTAAAATCTCTTTTTGGGTTTTTAGTGGCCTTTTCTCTCGACATAAGGGACTTGAATGTAAAAAAAATAAAGTTTTAGTCTTGAAATATAAACACCTAAAAAATAAAAAAAATCCAAGAATAAATTAAAATTTTTGAAAATTACATCATAGAGTAAGCAACGCAATCTATAATATTTGTCTCGGTGAACATTAAACACCCTATATATGATGAAATGTCCTTCTCTTTTAATTTATAGTATAATTTTCTTTTTAATGTTTATCTTCCTAATTTTACTGCAAGACGTGCATCCTCTAATCTTTGCTAGTGCCATCAATCGGGTTTCGAGTTAGCCCACACTTCTCTTTTTCACCATTTCTAGGGAGCAAGAGAAAAATACAGCTGAAGACTCCATTCTTTTCTTCTTACAAAGAGTGAAAATCCGAAGTTCAAACATGGTATGGCATCCAAATGGTACAATGAAAAAAAAGACAAAAATAATTGTAAGCTGACCATTAAAGGACAACCATGGAGACCATGGCCCCAATGCTCCAATGATTAAAAAGTTTGTTATTACAGACCTTGATTTGAAAATAATAATAATAACAGGAAAATAAAGGGTGGCAGCAAAACAAAGAACGAGGGCATTTTGTGCCACCTCCTTCCTGCGACTTAAAAAACCCATTCCCAGGGGCCATATCCCCAGTGGACTGCTCAAGATAATTGATAATGGGTAAATAAATTGACTTCTCAAGGTCTAAATTGAAAGAACCAGGGCATGATGGCAGTTTTATGGCCCAATCAAATGCTCCATCGTTCATGGGCCTTTAATGTCACAAATTCCCTGCAAAGTTCACGTCACAAATTCCCTGCAAAGTTCACTGCCCCTCCTCTCTACTCCCACTATTTTATGAATCATTTGCAAATCACTTTGCTATCATCATCTTAATTGTTCTGTTTGTTGTTGTTGTTGATGATACTTCACTTCAACTACACTCCTTTTGAAATCTAAAATTAGCATTGATTGATTCTAGAGGATGTAATTTAGGCTGAAAAGTTTTGTTGGAAGCTGATGTTTAGTTTAACCCGCATATGCATCATTTTTCTACTAAAAGATGTTGAATTCTAGCCTCTCATATATATATATATAGATTAGTCACGAGCATAAAATAGAAAATGTTAAATTTTCCATTTCACATGAGAAAAGAAAAGAAAAGAAATGATAAGAGAGTTTCACTTTCATATGAAAGTTGTATCAGATTTAGACGCAACTCATTCCCCGTCAGGAAATAGAGATAGAACTTACAGACAGATTCAGGCAATTCAATAGTTGGTTTTTCCTGCCGTTGTCACCAAATCTGATTTTTATTTTATTAATGGAACTGAACGTAACTCTATTATAAACATGCAAAACCACATCCATTCCTGGCATATATCAAGGTAAGAGCTGAAGGATCTGCTAACTCAGTCAGCCACATGAATGGCTAATGTGAATATGAACAGGCAAATGGGAAGCGATCATGGACCCTAACACATGGACACCCATTTGATGAAACGAAACGAATTGGATGTGAAATGGGAAGCAATCGCATGGTGCTTGTAGCTGTATTTCTGAGAGGAAAGAAGTTGACATGTTATTTGTCCACCGACAAGTCTTTTTCAGTGAACGTTGTTTTCACTTCCTAATGATGTTCATGAGTATCAATCGTTTAGACAGTTGTTAGAATTTGAGTTGGCCAGAAAGAAGAAATGCAGAAAGCAACAGGGCGGCATCTCGCAGTATCACATGGCAAACACTCGAGTAAATTATTGAGTGGATAGGCTTGAGCACATGGCAAACACGCCCCAATGACAGCAATAGATCATGAGTTTAAGAACTGGTGCCTAAGCATATAACACCCTAGAGACAGCAAAAGGAAATAATTAACATGGTCTGCTGTTCTTAGCTTGGCCAGGAAAATTCTTAGCCACCTTGAATGTTTTCCTTTTAAATACAAGATTTTTCCATTTTTCCATCCAGTAACAGATGCGATTTTATCAGTAGTTAATGTGTTCGTGTTATCAATAAAAAAGTATATCAGGGGCTCTACGAGAAATTTAAAATAAGAAAAAAATAAAGTTTTTGGCATTATATCTACAATCAAGAACATGATTTTCACTTTGAGTACGTTCTGATTTCCGAAGCCATCATTATAAGCAAGTAACCAAATGCTGTGGCTCCCAAAACCATGATCCAGCTCGAAAAGTGCTTTTATCAGAACACGTTTCGGCTCCAACAGGCGAGTATGGAGTCTACATTAACCCTAATCCTACCCCTTCATTTCATCTAAGAAATAATATAGGAATAAAACAATCAATGTAACTACTCATTAACCTATGGTGCATTTCTTTTGCCTGGGAGCAACATTCTCTGGCTTTAAAAGTTGGTTTAATTTTATATATATATATATAAAAGATTTGCACATCTGGATTTGCCTACACTGCCTTCCTCCAAATCCATAAAAAAGTTGAAGTTTGCTCCCATAATTAGTTCTTCAGGTTACATTTGCCTTCATAACCTCTACTTTTTTTTTTGTTACTTTTGCCCCCATAAATTTAGTTTAATGCAGAATCCCCACCACCAAATAATATCTATCTCCTCCAAATACATGTTCTTGCCAAAAGTAAAAGAAGAGTACACTCTTTTTTTTTCACTAAAAATTTACCTATAAACATAAACATACATCCGTTTCTGAATAGTTTATAGTAAATTCATCCCTTTTAAATATTATTTGATACTGTAGTAGTGATTACTTTTTAAATTTATAAAAATATCGAAATAATACTTTTTTATTTTTTTTTATTTTTGACATCAACACATTAAAATAATTCAAAAAAAAAAAATTGAAACAAAGAAACATAAAATTTTCAAAACATTTTCTAAAATATTTTTAAAACATTTTAAAACAAACAAGGTCAAATTAATATTTCTGGATATATGCCTTCCATTTGGAATGAATATATGGAAAACTATTAACATGTATTGCAATATAAACTTAAAGTGTATAATGTAATTATGCCTCCCTGTTTTTTTCTTTTACAGAAAAATTAAAAAAAGAAACAAAAAACTTGGCAGCAGATTACAATACCAATAAAAAACTTCAGCAAAAATTCAATTTTTTTTATCTTTTTATTTTTATTGGATTATTTTGATTTGTTGATATTAAAAATAATTTTTTAAAATAAAAATAATATTATTTTAATATATTTTTAAATAAAAAATATTTTAAAAAATAATTGCTAGACAACTTGTCGCACCTCTAAAATGCAGGATGAAAAAACTAATTTGAACGCTACAAATCTCAAATTAGCTATCTCGTTCACACGTGCCTGCCTCGTAACGCATGAATATATACGGTGAGCAAATGCTTGCACACACAACCAAGTAGTCATGCTCCATTATGCTTATGACATGGTCATTCAAGAACAATAATCGGATGTCAAAAAATTTGATTGGACTGTATATTCAATAATGGAAGTTTACAAGGCGTAACCGCTCTCAATGATTCTCATTTCTCCTACAGCCTAAACCTACCAAAAGGTTTGTGACAATGTATTAAATTTTGAAAAAAATATGATGGACTGAAGGAGATGGTTAGACGTATCTGTTAGCAGCACTACCAACTTCACGGAGTATGCACTTCATAAATCCCACTCCAATCTAACTCCTTTGGAAGAAAAGGATAACCCAGATGCTAGTCATCAGATTCCATAGTGGGAGTCTTTGAGCAGCTCTCCTGCTGATGGAGTTCTAACAATCTAGCTTCTGGATTACAAAGCCCTGCATTATAATTAATAGGCGTCATCAGAACATGTACATTTACAGTCTGTGGAAAAATATTCAACACACCATCTTGTGAGAAATCAAATGATGCAGTTTTATAAAAATGATTTGACAAATTCTGCATAAAATTCTGAAGCAAGGCAGGTTTTCCTTGCATTAGAAATGAAACAAAATCATCAGTGTGTGTGAATGTTCATGCCAGAAAAGTAATAACGGAGAGTGATACTGATATTGTTCATTTTGATTCTGTTTCCTTCATGGCTGATAAAGATACCGACCTGAACATTTGGGAATGTCCCAGACTGCAATTGATGATGGTGTACACTCTGGTGAGCACAGCGCTCTGTTATCCTCATGATTAACATTCATTGCCAGAATCCATGCACCTATTGTAACATCTTCATTGCTGAACATTCGGAAACTGATAATTCAAGAAAAAAGGCAGTGTTACAGGGAATGAAATGATCATCTCCAATATATGTTGAGAATCTGAATCTAGAAGTTCCTCAGTGTACATATTATGATTGTCTACTGCCAATTTTCCAAATATAACGTGGCATTTCATGTTCTGATGTATACAGACAAGCAAGCAGGGGACTACTCACGGTACATTCAACAAGGTACGTTTTTGCTATTTCAGGTCAGAAGCAAGGCAAGTCCCAAACAAGCTTCAGCCGGTGATAGGCCTGGTTAAGTCAACCAAAAAAAGCTTCTTCATATCTAATCCAACACAGCTTTTTCTTGGGTGACTTATCCATTGTGCCTCTTTGTGTCATCTTGATTGATCATACAGTTTGTTTGAAGTGAACAATAACCTTTTCAGCTGCTTTATTTATTTATTGTAAATCAACGACATGGTTCTTTGAATGAAATTGCTTTTCTACCATGAAGAATTTTGTCAAAACCAACATACATAACAACTACAAAGATTAAACAGCAATAAACATTTTTATGCAGTGAAAAGAGCTTGCAAACTTAATTGAAAGCAAGGAATTGTGTGGAATGCATGTGTACTTGAGAGAGAGAGAGAGAGACAGGAGGAGGAGGAGGGGGAGGAGAAACAAGCAAAGTATTCTCTCCATATGCCTGCCACTTTAAGTTTAAATTACAAGATAACAACTAGTTTTGGGTTAGGTTTCCCAAGCCCAACCTTGAATCAAGACAATCTCCCTAAATATTGAGATCCACTCCCTCTCGTTTTCAAATTCTTGTTTTCCAGAATTGTAACTGTTATTTTCCTTGTGTTGTAAAATCAGAAAGTTGAGATAACCTTTCGATCAGAGAAGAAATACACAGCAGGGAATAAAAATGAAAGGTTTGGCAGGTGAAGACTAAGTCCAAGACCTTGTAGTATCTAAAGTACAGTGTATACTTAAATTCCCTGATATCCAAAATACCAAATAAATGTCAGCTTGCTTTTAGATGCAAACAATCAAGGTGGACAGGTTCATAACCATCACAAGTAACATGTGACGGCATGGTTGAATATGACTTAACATGCCAATTATCAATGAAGTTCCAAGGCAGTGGCGGAGCTCGAGCAATGTTTGAAGGGGTGCGAACTGAATATGATATAAACTTAAGCAATGGAAAAACTATGAATACAAAAACAGTGGAATATCTAATTTAACAAATAAATTATGTAAAAACATTCTTTATGCAAGTGACAGTCAGATACATTTTCATGGAATTAAATAGGTTTTCTATTAAGATTATGTAAACTAATGACTAAAGAGGTCTATTGTAAAAATAAATCCCTGACATAAAAAAAGTAATAAAATTGCAGTCAATATAAAATTCTAAAAATTCTGACCAATCATAATTTTCTGACATTAACATAACTCTAATGTCTTCAATAAAACAAAGCATAACTCTAATTTTAATTACAATAGACCAAGTTCTTTGATTTTTTTTTTCAGCACACAGTTAAAAGATGGAAAATAAAGAGTCATCTCGTGTCAATAAAGTTTGAAAAACAAATGAATATTGGTTTGCAGCCAGTTGAGAGAAAAAACAAAAAATAAGATATGCTTTCACGTTTGATTTCATATATAATTAAGGATGTTTATGTAATTTAATAAAATTGGAATCAATGAGGTTACCAGTTAAGAAAGCATAACTCGTCAAAACAAACAAGTTAAGAAAGTATATCTTGCAAGTATTTTTTCGCTAAATTTCAGTGACTGCTGTGACAGGATCTACTTGCATTTGATTTGTGTGACTTCTTGGTTTTATTTTTTGGAATGTGCAAGTGATTTATGTTGGGAAGGAACTGAAATGCAAGTGGAAAGGAAGGCATACTCTACACATACAGTATGCATATAAATAATTTTGGGAAGAGGTGGACGGCGCCCCGGCTGTTGTTCCGAAGTAACATGGGATATTCAAATGGTGCATGCACCATCTAAACAAAGAAAGGAAACATGATAAAACTTGAAAAATTGAATAAAAAAGACAAGCATGAGCTTTATCCCAAAATGGCAACAAAGCCAATAGCTCTTGAAAGGCATTGGACAGCTTCACAATTGGTTCCATGTCCCTAAAATTGTAGCTTGAATAATCATTATTGTATAACTTATTTTAAACAAGCTTTTCAAGGTTGGCCAAACACTCAAGGGGATGTCCTGATAAAGGTAATAAGCAAGCTAACCTGTTCTCTTTGAGAGCAACTAAACTTGCGACAACATCTGCAGAAAGAGCATATATTGGACCATATGCATGAAGAAAGTACTCCTTCCCAAGCAAATAGGATAGTGGCTCATACCTGCAAAAATCAAGATTACGTGATTACTGCAAAAGTCATGGCTATATACAATTTGGGATACTAATTCTTTTGGAGATTATTAAGCCCAGTGGTATTGATGCAGTGCTTTTTGGGTAAACCAAAATCTCCAATAGAAGAAGGCATGATGATGACAACCCTGAAATGATTCCAAATAAGTCTTTGAAGTGGATACAATTTTTTTATGAATATGGTACTAAATTTAGAAAATTGTGAATAAAATAAAGCTCAAGTAGACTCGGAAAACTCATAAACATTAAATTCTAATCCTACAGAACATTAAATCATGAGGTAAGATTCAAGTTAGATAAGTAAAGTACCAAGAACAAACTTTTCACAGCAACAGCTCCATGAACAGCAGCATTGCTGTTGATTAGCAAACAGTTTCTTCTATAGTATCGCTTCAGTAACGTGACTTCAACTCAATTTTGATGTATACAATGTTAAATCTAGTAAGAACAAGATTCAAACTACCTAAATATAAAAAATAGCATGATTGATTTAGAAATTGTCATGTTTATATATAGCCATGGTCTACAACATAAGAAACACAAGAGGAAAATGAGCTTACCATTTGAGCTTTGGATCAGTGAAAACTGGTCCCTTTTTCAAGCATCCAAGATAAGTTTGAGAGTGAGCACGCTCTTTTGCCAAAAGAGTTGAAAGACGATCTGAAGATATATTGAAAGACAGCAACGTGGTTTATATGGAACTGTACTATGAAAGTTGATCTCCAGAACAATGCTACTGAATAATAACAAATATCAAAAAGTTTCACATTTACCCACCTGGCCTCAAATATATGTCATCATCAGCTTTAACATAAAACTCAGAATCAAAAAGTGCATAGGCAGCTTTAAAGAATGCTAACCTGCCAAAAAAAAAAAAAACCAGCTGAGTACAATTATCCAATAATTAACTTGATGAAAAAAAAAAGGTAAGAAAACCATGCAGCTTATCATCAGTACTAACGTTTTATATGGGAGCTGACTATACTGTTCCTCAATATCTAATAACAAGAAATCATCATATTCTGCAATCTCCCTTTTGAGCTCTGCCGTCTTCGATTTATCATTAGTTCTACCAATAACAAACCTGAATGCCAAACCAGTTGATTCTTCCAACCTGCAAGCCAATTAACTTATAAACAACCAAAATATGATACAAAGAAAAGGCCTTATACAAGCTACTAGTTTTCAGGAACGTTCAAAAACATGAACAACGAAAGTCTGTGAAAAAGGAAACTATATAGCACAGTTTTCTGAAAGGAAGAAGATCAAGAGCTCAGCAATAGCAACAATATATTAGTATGAAATAGTAATCATCCGACTAACTATGATGTACATATTGCTTTTCGAGATCACATCCGCACCTCTCTCTCTCTCTCTCTCTGTTTTTTTATTTATTTATATATATATATATAAATCTTATTCTCCTCAAAACATGTTTAGTGAGAAAACATCAAATCCTCAATTGTTTCTCTACTCATAACTCTAGCATATTGTGTCCTATTGAAATTGAGAAACTTGAGACCTTCTCTTGCTGAAGGCTAAATTATGTAGAACATCAGTTACAGATCAACGTGGTTTCTTTCTTTTATTAGAGTTCTTGTTTGCTATCAATGAATAATAATAATATATATAAAAAACCTAATTCAGGAAACAAGAACGCCAATAACTCATTTTAAAAATGTGATTTCTAAATCTATAAGCAAAAACCAATCAAGATTCAAACGATAGCTATCAACAAAGAAAGAAAGAGAATTACTCTATACCGTTGGAGTCCCTGTCGATCGGATGGCATCCAAGTCTTCCTCAAGGACCGTCTCCGACCCGATGACCCGAACCCAGTTTGAATCCCAACAAACCCCATAACCTTCTGTCTCTCTCTCCTTTCCTCACCATCCAAAAGGAGGGCGTTTCCAACACCATTATCATTCTTGTTGGTATTGGTTCCCCAGACGACACGGACGGATCGCGGCGGGGAGTTATTCAAACAACGGTAGGTGTGAGAGCAGGTAAGAAAGGAAGTGAGGCCGAAGATGAAACCGGAGATCCCGATTAGAAGGCAAGAGAGAATCAGAACCGTTGATCTGCGAGAATTCGAGGGTTGTGATAGGCGGGAGTGAAAGAATTTAGGAGAAGAAGGCATTTTCTTCTGAATTTGATTTAATTATTAGTAGAATGTATGCTTTACTTTGGTTATAAAAGAAGAAAGGTGATTGCACAGACGGAGACAGATTTTGCTGATGACTTGTTTTTTTGTTTTCTATTACAGAAAGAGAGAGAGAGAGAGAGAGAGATGTCAGTGCGTGGTAAGAAGAAGAAAGTGAAGTGAGGTGGAGGAGTTTCTTTCCGTTATTGGTAGTTGGTTTACATCGTTCTTGTTCGCAAGTAGCTGTACCTTAGTGATTTCATGGATTGCAGCACCTTTTTTTTTTAGCATCTCCAGTGTTGCAAAAGCAAATTTATATTTTAATATATTTGATATAATTTAATTAATTTCTATCTGATATAATCATGTTATTAATTACACAATTAATATAAGAAATTTATCATAATTAAATATAAAATTAATGAAATAATACAAAAAAATTCAAACTTTGAAAAAATAACCACAAATTTCAAAATTTTAAAAAATTAATTGCCAACATTTTAAATTTTGATTTTTTAATTAGGATTTTTAAAATTTAAAATTTAAAATTCAAACTTTAGAAAAATAATCATCAATATTTTACATTTTGATTTTTTAAAACTTGAAAAAAAAAATACATCTATAAATATGCTTATATACTTGAACATTTTTCTTCATCATTTTTTTCTTTACAACCTTGACTTCATTTACCTTAAAATTTATCATGAATCGTTCTAATTTTAGTTTTTATGATATTTTTAATTTTAATGATAATATTCTCATATTTGCTTTCCTAATTGCTACTGTAATGTTTGCTGAAGAAGAATCAAATCATCAAGAGTGAAGAACAAAGTCTCATGACTTTGTTCTTGGTCATAATATCAACAACCATTATAGAAAGGAAGGTGAAGTAAGGTCATATAATAATTATTTTGCTAAAAATTCTTAATTCACTAAAAGCTAATTTTGAAGAAAATTTAAGATGAGTTGTCGTCTTCTCATTCGGATCACAAATACAATAAAGCTCACAATCCATACTTTTAAAAAGAATAAATGTTGTTGGTGTTCTTGGCTTATCTTACCTTCAAAAGATAATTGTAGCTTGCATGATACTTGCATATGATATTCTTGCAAATCTTATTGATGAATATCTTCGAATTAGAGAAAGCATTGCGATAGAAAATTTTAAAGCTCTTGTCAAAGCAACTGTAAAAGTATTTAGTGATTAGTATCTAAAGGCACCAAATGAGACCGATATTGCTTAATTACTGTTGACTAGAGAGCGATATAGATTTTCAGGGATATTAGGAAGCATTAATTGTATGCACTGGAAATAAGAGATATATATTAGTCATTGTCTTGAACTAATTATAATTTTAGAAGCGATAAAATCATAAGATCTTTGAATATGACATACTTTTTTTTGACATACATGAATCACTAAATGATATTAACGTTCTTAATCGTCATTCATCTTCATTGTCATCAACTTATTACGTTATTATAATTTTCTAGTATTTTATGTTGTTTTATTTCCCTTTATGTTTGTTATCTTTCAAGTTAATAAATCCAAATTATTTTTGTGTGTTAGAAAAACTTAGAAAAAGTCTTATAAATAGATATCAATTTTATAACAATATAAAATTAAACACCAACTGTTATCTTTAAAATAACTAAGAAATTTTAACATATATAATTAAAAATACATTAACAAAAACAATACATCAGTTAAGTTAATTAAACACTAAAACCCTTTTTTTTTTGCATAATTTCTAACTTTTTATTTTTAAAAACATTGCATAAATCAAATCCAATTTAGAAATAACCATTTTTATAATTTTTTCTTCCTTCTCAATCCTTTCCAATTCTTGTTTCTGTATTTTATTGAATCATTATAGTTCGTTGCACTGACATAACTTTCATGTCTTTTTTTTTTCTCAATTTCAATTAGAGTATCTTTAAATTATTATAAGAGGTTTGATGCAGTTGTCTCGTCAATTTTCTCTTTTTTTTTTTATTTAAGTTTAAGTCATTTCTTTGCAAACTTCTAAACAATTGGTCTATATTAAAATATCAATAGTTCACTATATTCTCATAAACTAACATAATTAGGGGTTGATGTAGTTAATAAAGTTGAATTTGCACTAACATGACTTTTTTTTTTATGTGGCCTTTGTTTTTTGGCTTGCAAGCTCATTTTATCATTAGGTTCTTTTTTTTTTTTTTTTAAATAATCCAACAATTTTCAAATAGAAATCAAATAAGTATACATTTTCTAAGCATCATTAATTTGGTAAAAAAAATTAAAAAAATTAAATATGATAAAAAATATATTAAATAATTTAACATGAAAATAAATATTAAAATTATCCATGATTCTTCGTTCATTCCACTTTGATGATGGTTTTCAATTTGGATAAAAAATTCAATAAATTTGCCAACTTCTCTATTTATTTCTTGACATCTACTTAAGATGTTTATTTGGAAACTATTATTTAAACTCCCTTAATTCTCGACTAAATTGTCGACTAAGTGATCATATACTCTAGCCTAAAATTATTTTGTTTGTTTTTTAACTCCCGCAATTAAATCTTTGCTTGTATTTAACCATGCAGTGAAAAGCAAACAATCTTTATCCAGTAAGAAGTTTTTACTTCTATGTGATTTTTTTTTCTAATTGGAAAACTAAATTAAAGTATATATAGAGTTATCAATTATTTGACTATGATTACTTGGTTAAGAGATGATATATTTTGACTCTCTAATAAGAAAGTTGGTGAAAGAGCTTGGAAAACAAAAAAACTTGAATTCATCTATATTGAAAAAAAAAACTCAAGGTAGAACTTGAACGTTTACAATGTCATCTTTACCAAAAACTCAAGTTAGAACCCCAAAAGACAAAGGTATTGTTTACACATATGATTTAATTTTTTCCTACAATATCATGCAAAGTCTTTTTTATTACAATAATGGCATCAAGATGTATCATACTATAGTTAACTCAAAATGATGACATGAGAACTTCCTAACTCATTCCATTTTTTTTAAGATGTCTTGTAGTTCTCACAAGTGCAAAAGACTATTTCCGTAAAAGAAATATAAAATTTTTTCCTTTAAGAACTCATATATTAAGTAGCTCAATTAAATTTTCCTAACATAATTTTCAATAATAGTCAACCAACTTTCATATATCTCTTATAAAAATATATAGATGTCCTTTAATATTGGAAAATAAAGTGGTAGGGTTGATTGACTTGGAAAGATATAATACATGAGCTTAATAAAAAGCATAACCACATCTAAGCCAATAAAGATAAAAAATTAAATTTCTTCACACAAACAATAAATTCTATTATAAAGTATCTGACATGACATTTACAAAGTGAAATTGCTAATATTTAGTAATGCTTACCTTCAAAATAAAATGAACTGCTAAGGATTTCAAAGTTTCACTTACAAACAAAAAGGTGCAGGGTTCAAGAATATGCAAAAGTCATCTCAAGCAAAGAAAAAAAAAAGCCTTAAAGGTAGGGCATTCTTTAAATTCTTTGAAGATCTCATTATGATTAGAGTAGGTAATGCCATTTTTTTCACTTGAAATTTTAGCAACCACTAATTTCAAAATTAAATGTGTAAAGGTTTCAATATCATTAATTTGACTATAGGCAAGTAATTACACAAATTACCAATAACCACTATATACTCTGATATCTCTCTACATGCATGAGCATACATTCATATTCAATTTATAATATTTCTTTATAAAATGAGAGAGAAGAGATTAGGCTTCTAAAAAGCTAACACCATATTTTTTATTGGTTGAGAACTTGAAAATATATAACTTTACCTACAAATATAGATGTTTTTATAGTATCATCTCTATTAAAAACAAATAATTGAGAACAATATAAGTTAGATCCATGTCCATAAAATATAAAATTTATCTATTATGTCAATAATATAGAATCTAGCAGAGTTTTTCCCAACCAAAAAAAAATTTAGAAATTCTTCAACGAGTTATAAAAGCTTAACTTCCTGAGTAGACTTATAATCTTATAAAACTTTGCTTTATTTCAAACTCTCATGTTGTTGATTTTCACTTCACCTTTTCTGTTTTCTAATTCTACTACATTCTCTCCTATATTTTCCTCCCCTTTATATTCTATCTTTTATCGTACTATTACTTACAATACAAGCTTTAAAATAATCCAAAAATCACCAAAACTAACACTTAAATTTTGTAGAGACTACTAACAAGAGAAAGCAACTAGCTTCTTACAAAGTAAAGTCTAATAAAAAATCATTAAATATATCAGAATTTTAAAAAAATACCAATTTGAGAACTGTCATACTAATTAAAATAACTTAAGCAAGCTAATTCAAAAGGTAAATAAGTAACTGATGAGCAATTAATTGACGAGCAAGGAAAATAATCACCTAAAGTGAGAAACTAAGACATAACTATAAATAATTAACAAGCAAGGACAACAAAATGATAATTATGTTTTATTCTTATAAACCACAAAGAAGTATCTGATGTTTGGAGGCTTCTTATTCTTTTTTTGAAAAGGAAAGCAAGGGAAAACTATAAATGAAAGAGTTGTTGGTATATGTATCTTATGTTGACCTTAATGTCATATATATATATATATATATAACAATAATATAAAAATTGGACTAATAATATGCTTGGTCGAAAATAAATTTTAATTTAAACAAGTTTATACAAATATCATATCATCAAGCATGAAGGATTTCATGAAGAAATCCAAGAAGAAAGTATATTAAAGAATTAAAATTAAATATTTATTTTAAGTGCTTGATGTAAATCCTTTATCTCATCTTGATAGCAAAAAGTTAAAATGAATTTAGAATTCACCCAGGTTAAAAGTGATAAATTTAGAATTCTACATGAATTGCTTGACCATTTGGTGATACCAAATGAGCTAGTTGACTGCTTGTTCATTTGTAATGAACATTTCAGAATTTTTCAAGAATTGCTCGACTGATTGGCTTGACTAATCTAAACTGGTCAATCGTTTTAGTTGTGAGTAGGATTATAATGATTATAAATGACTAATTCTTGTTAGAAACATATATATACATATATAACTTGCATAATTTTAAAATCAAGAAGGAGATCCAAACTTATATGATATACAACTTATTCTAAGTGTAAAAATAGATCAAAATCATCAATCCTTGATAATACTTTAATTAATGCTATTAAACCTTCATATTCTAGCACAAATATTTAATCTCATTTTCACTACATTTAAATACCTTCAAATCATTTAATTGTTATCTTGTGAGATATAGAGATATGAAAACTTTTATTTTTTTTATTTATTATATTGAGAAAGTTATTTATAATAACAAAAATTACACTTATAAACCATTGAGAGATAGGTATAAAAATTTTAGTATTGGTGATGCAATTTTACTAAGAAAAAATCTTGAAGAAAGCATATCTTCAAGTGAGAAAAATCTTGGTGGATTCATCAAGTGGTGAAAAATCTTGAAAATAAAATATCTTCAAGTGGTGTAGAAAGTTTGGTGTGAATTCATCAATTAACAATTATAATCTTAAACTTGGAGTAATGAAGAAATACAATACTTAAGACCATTTTGTTATTTGAGGTGTGGATGTAGGTGATTAGTACTTAAAAATGTATTTTATCAAGGTTTTATATCATTATTTTGCACTTAAAGTATCAATAACTCCTTAACTAAATCATATTTTATAATAACAAGTCTGATACTGTAAGATACCTTTAATTTATAGTAAATATTCATCTTAAATGCAGGCCTATCATATAAATCAAAGAATTGATTGATGAGTTCAACTACTGAAATTGAGAAGACAAAGAAAGGGTGAAACTTAGAAAAGAGATGATGGTTTAGTCCAAACTGGAACATTATTCAGTCATTAGGTTATATCTGGAGCTATAAATCTTGAATTTCAATTTGGTTTATATGGATAGTGATTAGTACTTAAAAGTGCATTTTTATCAAGGTTTTATATCATCATTTTGCACTTGAAGTATCAATAACTCCTTAACTAAAACATGTTTTATAATAATGTATCTAATAATATAAGATACCTATAATTTATGGTAAA
>NW_011500235.1:154282-156056 GCF_000495115.2 Populus euphratica | reverse complement strand
TGCCAGGGTATTTATTACTTCGACACTCCTGCACTTGGGAGAAGACAACAATCTTTTCATTATGTCATAGTTCGACCCCGGTCTTGCCGGATTATTTATTACTTCGACATTCCTGCACTTGGGAAAAGACATCAATCTTTTAGTCGTGTCAAGTTTTTAAGCCCGACACTTGAGCTATGAAAGGAATTTGATTTGTTGTTAACATAAGTTATAATCATGAAAGCTTGACGAGATTTACAAGTATTAGCATTAATCGAATAAGATGACTAATGTAATCATGTTAACAATATAAATTATAAATAATAATAAGGATGACGACGACGACGACGATAATAAGTTAAAGAGGACTTTGAAATGTATGATTAATATGATAAAAACAGTTGTTAAGGTTAGATGATCCATTAATGGTATTTTAAATAAGTATAGTATAAACTCTTTTTATTACTCAATTAGAAACCACATACAAAGGAGGTTACACTCGGATGATTTATCCTTATTAGTTCATTATAAATTTTTAACATGATCATATTAATTATCTTATTTAAGTAACACCAATCTTTTAAATATTGTCAGGAATTCATGATGCTAACTTATATTAATAACAAATCAAGTTTCTTCCATAGCATAGATGTAGGTTATACCATACGGTTGGCTATAAAAGTGCCAAGCATTTGTTGTACCAAGTGTTATACAACATAAATCTAGATTAACCATTTAATAAGTAAGGTATTAAGAATTAGTAAGATAAAAAGATGAGACATGATAATAACAAACTTTATTAGATATAAACATTGATGTCTATGTTGAGTTTATATTATACCTATTCTAACACCATTAGTTAAACTTTTTCACCTTGACATAATAAACTTAGCTAAATATAATGAAGAAAAGAAACATAAATAAATAACATAAAAATATAAGTATAGTAAAGGAAATGAAAAGCATAAATAAGAGATTAAAAAAAAATATAACATGAAATAAAATTTAAACATTACAAAAATATAAAGAAAGAAATAAAGAGCATGATCTTGATATGAAAATCAAGATGCCTAAATGCATGGAAAATGCCTCCTTTTATAGGCCAAAATTTGGAACTATTGATTTGATGACTAATTGTTGAGTGGGTCGCTAACTCTTGACTTGATGACAATCTTTATCTTCTTATCTGTAAAAAATACCATTGCTAACATCAGAATTTGAACAAATTTTTATCATGAAAGTTATAGAAAATTATCTCAGCTTTCTAATAAAAAAATATGGTGCATTTAGATTCTAGAACTTGAGATATGGGTTGAACACTAAACAGTGTCTAGGCTGTAGGACGGATTCTGACTTCTCCATTGTTGCTAAGATTTGGATTTCCAAATAGTAGAATTAAGTCTTGCATTTTTATGAATATTTTAGGCCTATATCTTAGCGTTCTAGCCATATAAACAAAATTGAAATTTAAGATCTACAGCTCCAGATATGACCCAATGACTGAACAGTGTTCCAGTTTGGACTAAACCGACACCTCTTTTCTAAGTTTAGCCATCTCTTTATCTTTTTACTTTTAATAGTTAATCACATCAATCAATCCTTTGAATTGTGAGATATGCTTACATTTAAAATGAGCATTTACTATAAATTAAAGCTATCTTATATTATCAGACTTGTCATTATAAAACATGTTTAAGTTAAGGAGTTATTGATACTTCAAGTGTGATTAGTACTTAAAAGTGCATTTTTATCAAGGCTTTATATCATCATTTTGCACTTGAAGTATCAATAACTC
>NW_011500235.1:152221-154214 GCF_000495115.2 Populus euphratica | reverse complement strand
AGAAGCAGCTACTATGGCGATACCACATAAGACCATTTTGATATAATATTGCCTTGATCAAGATGGTAGAAATGAGATTTCATTCACACAATAGTACTCAGTATTTTAGACATATCTCGAGTTGTAGTGAATTTCATCCATACAAGAGCATGAGGTCTATCCACCACGTCCACCAGCAGCACTACTTAGTATTTTAGACATATCTCGAGCTGTAGTAATCCCAATGATTTGCAATTTGGTGGATGGAAGGAAAAGGCAATTTCCAACAACTTTCATGAAGAACACTTTGCCAAATTCGGATTGTATCAATGTCAATTAAGCCATCCAAAATGCTTGAGTGATGTTGTCCACCAAGTCCACTAATCAATAGTTGGCCACTATATCAATTATCAATTACCACATGAATAGTTCTGAATTTTAGCCTATAAAAGGAGGCATTTGCCATTCATTTGGGCATCTTGTTTTCCATATCAAGATCATGTTCTTGCTCTTTCTCTTTATATTGTTGTAATGCTTAAGATTTGCTTTCATTAATCTCTTGTTTATGCTTTTCATTTCCTTTGCTATACTTAGATCATTTATTTGATAGGCCTGCATTAAAAATAGACGTTTACCACAAATTATAGGTATCTTATCTTATTAGATACATTATTATAAAACATATTTTAGTTAAGGAGTTATTGATACTTCAAGTGCAAAATGATGATATAAAACCATGATAAAAATGCACTTTTAAGTACTTATCAAAGTGCAAAATGATGATATAAAAACTTGATAAAAATACACTTTTAAGTACTAATCATACTCTCTAACTAGTTTCTTACTAGTTCCTAGTAATCAAATCATTAAAGTAGAAAAATAATTTGTAAGTTCCATAAAGCTATACATTCATCATTCAACTTCCATTAATTTATCTAAATAAATAAACTCTCATTAAATTTATATATTTTCTTTATGCAAAGTAGAAAATGAAGGTTTATAAATACATGTTTAATAAATATATGAGCAGAATCAATTAATAATAATACGAGAGTTTGTAAACCCGAATATTTCAAGAAGTATTCTGATAGACCTTATTAAGAATGTTTACTAAGATGCTTATCAAGAGTCACTTAAACAAAAGAACTCCTTTACTTTGCCATCATAATAACAACAGTTTTGCAAATGGTTTATAAAATAGAAAACATAATTAGTTTTTTTTTTTAAATATCAACTACTACCCTTTTCACCCAACCAAAACGAGACATTGTTCTCAATGTCCTAAGGTAGAAATATATAGTATAGAAGACATTAGTTGAAATGATGAACACTGACAATCTACATTAGTTGAAACGATGAACACTGACAATCTTGAAACTTACTTAAACAAATATAAGAAATAACAAAATACAAATATTATGCTATTAATAAAACTAAAAGACATAAATTTTTACAAACTAAGGCTCAAATCCAATCTCAGCTTTTTACAGCTTTCCTTGTTTGACCATTCTATTTGATTCATAGAGGAATTAATTACAGGATGAAAGATTGTAGTTGGTCAATCAATTGTTCAGCAATACCAATAGAGATTATGATTTGTTATGCCGAAGATTTTAGAAAATTCTATTCTACAACATGATCAAGAAAAGAAAATAATTTATCATAAAAAACCATTAACATTGAGCAAACTTATAGGTTTATGGTGAATGTGAAGTTAGGCCTAAGAGGAAATATGAAAGATCTCTTCTAATATGCCCAGACCACTTGGTAAGGCAATGAAGACATGAGCATGTTATAAACATTATATTCATTTGATTAGAGATTATGGAGGCTTGTACTCTCTAATTATTTTTTCAATGATATACTGACATGACCAAAAGATTGATGTTTTCTCCCAAGTACATGAGTGTCAAAATAATAAATAACCTGGAAAGACCGTGGTCGAACCACAAGGAGGTTAATTGTATAAATTATAAATAACAGCAATACAACAACAACAACAACAACAACAATA
>NW_011500235.1:147142-152179 GCF_000495115.2 Populus euphratica | reverse complement strand
AAATAGAAGAAAAAAAAGAAGAAGGTTATGAAAAATTTTAGATGGAAGATCAATGTAAGGATTAAACAATGATAACAAAAAATATCAAAGTTAGTGTCACGACCCGAATCCCGGATCCATGACCAGTACATAGGCAAGTTCCACACCTATGCGAACCCAAACTTATACACAAACTTCTCCTAAATCAATCAGAGTTCAACGTAGTATTATTAACAAAATTAACCTTATAATATAATTTGATTGTCTTAATACAAGAGTTCATATAATTTTATAATTTTAGAGCGTTAACTAGACATAAAGGAAGGGTATAAAGTATAACCAAAGAGTAGGTTTTGAAGGTCCAACAAAACTGACCTGCTATCAAGTTATAAGCCTGAAAAGGATAAATAATGAGAGTGTGCGTTTAACAACTCAGTGAGTAGATAATATTCAATATACATACATGAAGTAATACAACAATGAGAAATATATATACAATTGACTTTAGGTTCTTATAGTAAGGTTCCTCAAATAAGCCATAACAAGAATATCATAAAGTAAAGCTCGTCAGAAAATCAAAATACAATGAGCATAAGGCTCCGTATTGCAGGATGATCAGTCCACAGAGGTTGGTAACTCCCCCGACCAACTAGGTTCAGATACAATGTGTACAAAGACTAACACTACCCTGTTAGCATGAATATTCTAACTAGCATACCATAGGTTCATAATCATAATCAAATAGATATAATTATATCTCAAGGCTCAACTCATGACATCAATTAAATCAGAAGCTATCAATTCAGAAGCCCATTCAAAATATATATTGGTTCATATCAAGAATTCAGATTCAATAATTAATCATGCTTTATCATAACAAGGACAATAATCAACATATATATTATCAATAAGCATGATCCAATTCATATTAACAAATCAAATATTTATAATATTTCTCATGCATATGAAAAATTATCCACTCATCTGACTCAAAAGCAAATAGAAGTCAAAAGCAGACACTAAAGAAAATCCTATTGACGTCCCCTGGTAGAATATCAGGATTATCTAAATACAAAGGAGATATATTCAAGAATAACAAAAAAGAACATATAATCTATTTAATACACTTAACTAAGGGTCTATTCCATAACTCTATATGTTTTTAGACTAAACTAGTTATTTTTCCAAAAACCTAACAATTAATAGTTTTTCTGAAATCTAATCCATAATGAAATAAATAAGACTTCATAATAATTCACTAAATAACCATCATTGATTCATCAAACCATTCTGAAAAGGCTAATATTACAGCTAGGGACCATTTTGAAATTTATCATATTTTTAGGGCCAAATTGTAGTTTTCGTCTAATTGAAGGACCAAACTAAATATATCATAAATTAATGACTATAGTGGAATTATGTCCATAATTCATCCTCATTTCTTTCTAGAACCTATAATTATGCTCCAGTTTTTATGGTTAAATTATAATTTTATCAAGTTAGAAAACCAAATTGAAAGTTTTAAAATTTCATAACTATATAGTAATTCTACCTATAATTCATATGTTATTCTATTTAGAATTTCAGAATATGCTCCAGGGACCAATCTATAATTTTCCAAAGTTTGGGGACTAAACTGTAATTTTCATAAATTGAGGGACCAAATTGAATTTTCATCATCTTCAACGTCAAACCTAGAATTTTCACAAATTACCTACTATTATCCCCTGATTTCTAACACAAATTCACCATTCAAACAAAATCATAACTCAAAATCATCATTTTTATCTACAATCTCTCAAATTCAACCTAATAATTCATTACCCACAATAATCAACCATATAACATTCAATTTAATGCATCAATTAAACTCAAAACATAAATTTTCAAAACCCTAACATTCATCAAAACTAAAATTAAAGTTCAATTAACATACATTTATACATTTAACAACCTAAATCTTACCTTTAAACTTATTTCTTCAATTCCTTTCTATTTCTCTTTTAATTTCCCTCTTTTCTCTTCTTTCTCTTCTTTCTCCCTTCTCTCTCATAGTTTGCTACTTCAATTTTTAGATCCCTCTTCTCTTTTGTTTCTTTTTCTATTTATATTTATTATGTTTATCTAATTACCACACTACCCTTTATTCATTTATACCCACTCTTTAAGCCTTCAAGGGCTTTATTGCCTTTTTCTAACTCTTTTAATTAAAAACATTACAATCTCCCCACCTTATAAAAGTTTCATCCTCGTCCTCGATACTTAATAGAAAAGATTGAATACTTACCAAGATTATCGAAAAGATAAGGATATTCCTTACGCATCTTATCCTCGAGATTCCATGTCAGTTCCTCACATGAATGACCTTTCCATTTCACTTTTACTGAAACTATATCCTTCAACCTAAGCTTCCTCACTTGCTGGTCGATTATAGCTTCTAGTTGCACCTCATAAACCATATCATCTCTCAATTCAATAGGATGAACATCTAACACATGCGATGGATCTGACATAGACTTCCTTGGTATGGAAACATGAAATACCAAATGAATAGCAGACAAGTTTAGTGGTAATGCTAACCTATAAGCAACTACCCCTGCTCTCTCTAGAATCTCATATGGTCCAATGAATCAAGGACTTAACTTGCCTTTCTTCCCAAACATGAATACTCCTTTGATCCGTGATACTTTTAAAAACACACAATCTCCCACTGAAAACTCTAAGTCATGCCTTCTTTTATTTGCGTAACTCTTCTGTCTACTTTGAGCTGTTTGAAACTTTTTTCTAATTACTTTATCTTCTCTGAGGTAATCTGAATCAACTTCGGTCCTATTAGCCTCTCCTTACCAACCTTAAACCAACAAACCAATGATCTACACTCTGACCATACAAAGCCCTATAAGGTGTCATCTCTATGCTAGCTTGAAAACTGTTGTTGTAAGCTAATTCCACTAATGGTAGGAACTTACTCCAACCAACTTCAAAATCCTTGACACAAGCTCTTAGCATATCCTCCAAGATCCGAATAGTCCTCTCAGATTAACCATCTATCTAAGGGTGAAAAGTTGTACTCAACTGCACTTTAGTACCCATAGCCTCTTAGAATTTCACCCAAAACCGCGATGTAAACTGTGGATCTCTATCTGACATTATCGAGATTGACACTTCATGAAACCGTACAATCTCACTAATAAACAATTTCGCCAACTTTGCATATCCATAAGTAATCTTAACTGGCAGAAATTGGGCTGATTTTGTCAACCTGTCAACAATCACCCATATCGAATCATAACCCTCCTGACTCCTAGGCAATCCTGTCACAAATCCTTTCCCACTTCCATTCTAGAATCAATAATGGTTGCAACAATACAGGAGGTTTCTGGTGTTCACCCTTTACCCTCTGACATGTCAAACACTTAGAAACAAAGTCTGCTACATTAGCTTTCATCATATTCCACCAATAACACACCTTAAGGTCTTTATATATTTTGGTGGAACCTGGATGCACTGTGTAAACTGTCTGATGTGTCTCTACCATCAATTCTCTCCTCAGATCATCTACATCAGGTACATAAAACCTATCGCTATATCTCAGCATATCATCATCACCTATCACAAAACCTGCAGCATTACCCTGCTCAACCTCACCCTACTCAACCTCATTTCTGATTCTAAGTAATGAATCATCTTTCTTCTAAGCTGTTTTTATCTTACCAAACAAATCTGACTTAACCTGAAAATGAGCAATCATTGCTCCAACTTCATTAAGATCAAATCTGATTCTTTCATCCACTAACTCATGCAGCTCCCTAATCAAAGGTCTTCGTACCTCTTGAATATGAGTTAAGCTCCCTAATGACTTTCTACTCAAAGCATCAACAACTACATTTGCCCTACCTAAGTGGTACTGTATGGTACAGTCATAATCCTTCAGCAGTTCCATCCATCTCTTCTGCCTCAAGTTTAGGTCCCTCTGTTAAAAGATGTATTTCAAACTCTTGTGATCTGTAAAGATTTCACAAGTTTCACCATACAAGTAGTGCCTCCAAATCTTCAAAGCAAAAATTCCAGCTGCCATCTCTAAATCATGTGTATGATAGTTTTGTTCATGCTTCTTCAGCTACCGTGAAACATAGGCAATAACCTTACAATGTTGCATTAGAACACATCCTAACCCCACTCTCGAAGCATCACAATACACTGTGTACCCACCAAAACATGATAGTACTGCTAGAATAGGCGCTGGCGACAATCTCTTTTTCAACTCTAAGAAACTTTTCTCACAAGCTTCAGACCACTGAAACTTAACATTCTTTTGTGTTAACTAAGTCAATGGTGAAGAAATCCAATAAAATTTCTCCACAAACCTTTGATAGTAGTCGGCCAAACCTAATAAACTTCTAATCTCTGTTGCCGAAGTAGGCCTAAACCACTGCTTAGCTGCTTCAATCTTTTGATGATCAACCTTAATCTCATTCCTTGACACTACATGCCCAAGAAATGCTACACTCTCCAACCAAAACTCACTCTGTGAGAACTTGCTATATAAGTGATGATCTCATAGAGTTTGAAGCACCATTCTCAAGTGCCGCTCATACTCCTCTCTAGACCTCCAATACACCAAAATTTCATCAATAAAAACTATCACAAATTAATCAATAAACTAGCCAAATACTCTATTCATCAAGTCTGTAAAAGTTGCTGGTGCATTCGTCAACCCAAAAGACAACACTAAGAACTCATAATGACTATACCGAGTTCTAAAAGCTATCTTTGAAATGTCATCCTCTCTTATCCTCAACTGATGATACCCAAATTGAAGATCGATCTTAAAAAAGAATTGAGCTCCCTGGAACTGATCAAACAAATCATCTATATAATAGAGTGAGTATCTATTTTGAATTTTCACCCGATTCAGTTGTCTATAATCTATACATAATGATTAGTACTTAAAAGTGCATTTTTATCATGGTTTTATATCATCATTTTGCACTTGAAGTATCAATAACTCCTTAACTAAAACATGTTTTATAATAATATATCTAATAATACAAGATA
>NW_011500235.1:135949-141510 GCF_000495115.2 Populus euphratica | reverse complement strand
ACACAACCTCAATGACCCATCTTTCTTCTTCACAAACAATACTGGGGCTTTCCAAGGGGACACATTTGGTTGAATGGACTTTTTATCTGACTTTTTATACAACAAATCCTACAGTTGCTCCTTTAGCTCCTTTAATTCTACGGGCATCATTCTATATAGTGCCATTGATATTGGTTCAGTACCCAAAATCAAATCAATACAAAACTCAATCTCCCTATATGGAGGCAATCCAGGTAAGTCATCGGGAAAGACATTGATAAACTCCCTAACTATAGGGACTTGGTCTAATTGAGGAACTTCTCTCTCTATATCCACTATATATGCTAGGTAACATTGTACCCCTTTTCAAGCCATTTTCCTCGAGATAGCCAATAACATAATTGATGGAAACCCAATCTTATCTCCTTGAAATACCAACCCAAATTCTTCATCTAGATCAAACATTATTTTCTTTCCCTAACAATTTAATATAGCCCTATGCTTTGCCAACCAATCCATTCCCAAAATCACATCAAAATCAACCATATCTAAGACACTTAAGTCTCCCTTAAAGATCTTATCTCCAATCTCTATTTCACACTCCAGATACACATACTTCACTAATATTAATTCCTCTAAAGGAGTGAAGACTGAAATAGGGGATTTTAACAAGGTTGGTTGTTTATCTAACCTCATGGCAAAATATGAAGACACAAATGAATGAGTTACACTCATATTAAATAATATTTTTGCTTTAAAAAAAGCAAACAATAAGAATATGTTGAGGTGTGGATGTATTTCCCTTCCTCTTATACCTTGCATTTCTAAACTACACAATATGGATATCTTTATTGTCATTTACTCTAATAATACCAAATAAATATGTGAATTTGACGAGTTGTTTTCTAATAATTAATAATAAAAATTTATAAAAAGAGAATAGCCTATTCCTCTAATTCACAATTCAATTAGATGCAAAATCTAACTTCCTGCTCGCGTACCTGTAGAATAATGGTTTTTTTTTGTTGAAATCCTTTTTTTATATATATGTCTATTCCTCGGCATTTCTAAAATAAAAGTGAGAGCACTTAATTCATACTAGAATAATAGCATGATAATTATCACAGAATTATAGGAAAGCATAGTTATCATAAGGAAGAAGATATGCTTGATGAGAATTTTAAAATTTCAAAAATAATAAATAAGATGATATGGATCCTAATGCTCCACTTATTATGAAATTTAATTATATTATTGTTTCTTTAACCTAAAGCTCTGATACCAAGTTTTTCACAACCCGAATCCCAGATCCATGACTGACACATAGGCAAGGTTCCCTTCCAAGGTTCCATACCTATGCAAACCCAAACTTACACATAAACTTCTCTTAACTTAATCACAGTTCAACGCAACATTATTAACAAAATTGACTTTATAATATAATCTGATTATCTTAATACAAGAGTTCATATAATTTTATAATTTTGGAGCACTAACTAGACATAAAGGAAGGGTACAAAGTACAACCAAAGAGCAGGTTCTGAAGGTTCAACAAAAGTGACCTGCTATCAAGCTATAAGCCTGGAAAGGATAAATAATAAGAGTGTAAGTTTAATAACTCAGTGAGTAGATAATGTTCAACATACACACATACGAAGTAATACAACAATGAGAAATATATATACAATTGGCTTTAGGTTCTTATAGTAAGGTTCCTCAAATAGGTCATAATAAGAATATCATAAGGTAAAGCTCATCAGAAAATCAAAATATAATGAGCATAAGGCTCCGTACTGTGGGATGATCAGTTCACACAGGTTGGTAACTCCCCCGACCAACTAGGGTTCAGATACGATGTGCATAAAGACTAACACTACCCTGTTAGCATGTGCATTCTGACTGGCATACCATTGGTTCAGAATCATAATCAAACAAACATAGTTATATCTCAAGGCTCAACTTATGACATCAATCAAATGAGAAACTATTATTTCAGAAGCCTATTCAAAATATATATTGGTTCATATCAAGAACTCAGATTCAACAATTAATTATACTTTATCATAACAAGGATAATAATCAATATATATATCATCAAGAAGCATGATCCAATTCAAATATTTATAATATTTCTCATGCATATGGAAAATTATCCATTCACCTGACTCAAAAGCAAATAGAAGTCAAAAGCAAACACCAAAGAAAATCCTATTGACGTCCCGCTGGTAGAATATCAGAATTATCTGAATACAAAGGAGACATATTCAAGAACTAATCGAAAGAACATATAACCTATTTAATACACTTAACTAAGAGTTTATTCCATAACCCAATATGTTTTCAGACTAAACTAGTTATTTTTCTAAAAACCTAAAAATTAACGATTTGCCTAAAATCTAATCCATAATGAAACAAATAATAAGACTTCATAATAATTCACTAAATAACCATCATTGATTCATAAAAACAATCTAAAAAAGCTAATATTACAGCCAGGGACCAATTTGAAATTTATCATATTTTTAGGGCCAAATTGTAGTTTTCATCTAATTAGAGGACCAAACTAAACATATCATAAACTCATGACTATAGTGGTATTATGTCCATAATTCATCCTCATTTCTGTCTGGAACCTCTAATTATGCTCCAGGGACCATTATGGAATTTTTCCTAATTTTTAGGGCCAAAGTATATTTTTTATCAAATTAGAGGACCAAATTGAAAGTTTTAAAATTTCATAACTATACAGTAATTCTGCCCATAATTCATATGCTATTTTGTTCAGAATCTCAGAATATGCTCCAGGGACCAATCTGTAATTTTCCAAAGTTTGGGGACTAAACTGTAATTTTCTAAAATTGAGGGACCAAATTGAATTTTCATCATCTTCAACCTCAAACCCAGAATTTTCAGTGATTACCTGCTGTTATCCCCTGATTTATAACACAAATTCACTATTTAAACAAAATCGTAACTCAAAATCATCATTTTTATCTACAATCTCTTAAATTCAACTTAACAATCCATTACCCACAATAATCAACCACATAACATTCAATTTAATTCATCAATTAAACTCAAAACAAAAATTTTCAAAACCCTAACATTCATCAAAACTGAAATTAAAGTTTAATTAACATACATTTATACATTTAACAACCTAAATCTTACCTTCAAACTTATTTCTTCAATTCCTTTCTATTTCCTTTCTAATTTCCCTCTTTTCTCTTCTTCTTCTTGTTTCTCCCTTCTCTCTCACGGTTTGCTAGAGAGAAAGCAAGAGCATGATCTTGATCTGGAAATCAAGATGCCTAAATGCATGACAAATGCTTTTTTTTATGGGCTAAAATTGAGGACTATTGATTTGATGATTACTTGATAAGTGGGTGACCACATCTTGACTTGGTGATAATCTTTATCTTCTTGTCTGAATAAAACATCATTGATAACGTCAGAATTTGAACTAGACCTCCACATAAAAGTCCTAGGAAATTATCTCAACTTTTTAGGAAAAAAAAAATTGAGGTCATTTGGACTTTTAAAACTCAAGATATGGGCTAAACACTTAACATTGTTTAGGCCGTATGACAGATTCAGACTTCTTCGTTGTTGCTATAATTTGGACTTGAAAATGACATTTTTAAATCTTAAGTGCCATGAAAGTTGTAGGCCTATATCTTACCTTTCCATCCATATAAATTAGACATAAATCCGAGATCTACAGCTCCAGATATGACCCAAGTACTGAATAGTGTTCTAATTTGGACTGCACCAACATCTCTTTTTTAAGTTTGGTCATCTTTTTATACTTTCAATTTAAGTACTTAAACTCATCAATTAATCTTTTCATTTAAATGATAGACCTGTATTTAAGATGAATATTTATCATAAATTAAAGATATCTTATATTATTAGATATGCTATTATAAAATATGCTTTAGTTAAGGAGTTATTGATACTTCAAGTGCAAAATGATGATATAAAACATTGATAAAAATGTATTTTTAAGTATTAATCACACCCCCAACCAACTTATTACTAGTCCCTAGTAATCAAAACATTAAAATAGAAATTTTTTTTGCAAATTCCACAAAGTAAGGCATTCATCATTCAACTTCCATTAATCTATCCAGATAAATAAACTCTTATTAAATTTATATATCTACTCAATACCTTTTAAATAAGATATTAATAAACCTTTCTTTTGTGCTCAATATATCAACACATAGTTATGGGGCTTTATTTGAAAGAAAACAAAATTTTTGTCCTAATGTTTAAGGTCAACTTCCTCGATTAGGATTATTATCTTTTTTTTTTATTATTAATATGCATATAACTTAAAAACCCAATGCATTTTTAACCCATGTAACGAGCTTTCGACTAATGACTCCCAGACGAGTTGATCTTAGGGTATTAGGTGTTGAGACACTCCTTCGAGCTTAACAACTCGGGTTGCAAATACTGATATATAGATAGTGCAATGTTTGATTATCTTAAGCTTTTCTTCTTAACCCATGTAACAAGCGTTGGACCAATAGCTCCCAACTCAGTTGACTTTAGAGTATTAGGTGTTAAAACACCCTTTCAGACTTAATTGCTTAGGTTATGAAGGCTACAAAACCAAATGATTAGTACTTAAAAGTGCATTTTTATCATGGTTTTATATCATCATTTTGCACTTGAAGTATCAATAACTCCTTAACTAAAATATGTTTTATAAGAATGTATCTAATAATATAAGATACCTATAAATTGTGGTAAATGTCTATTTTTAATGCAGGCCTATCACATAAATGAAAGGATTGATTGATGACTTGAAGAACTTAAATTGCAAGGATAAAGAGATGGCCAAACTTAGAAAAGAGATGTCGGTGCAATCCAAACCGGAACACTGTTCGGTAAATGGGTCATATCTGGAGCTATATATCTCAGATTTAGGTCCAATTTATATGGATAGAAAGGTAAGACATAGGCCTACAACTTTCATATGGAGCCCAAGATCTAAAAAGGCCATTATCAAGTCCAAATTGTAGCAACAACAAAGAAGCCCGAATCTGTCTTCCAGCCCGAGCACTATTCGGTATTTTGGCCATATCTGGAGTTCTAGAAGTCCAAATGAGCTGAAATTTTTACACAAGAAAGCTGAGACAATTGCCTACAACTTTCATGTTTGCAACTGGCTCCAGTTTTGACGTTATCAATGACGTTTTGGGCAGACAAGAGAAGATAAGGATTGTCACCAAGTCAAAAGTTGGTCACCCACTTATCAATTAGTCATCAAATCAATAGTTCCCATTTTTGGCCTATAAAAGGATAACAAAAGAATATAAATAATGTAATAATCCAATGTGCAACCCACATTCATATGTTAAAGAGTATGTGTGAAAATAAAGGTGACACGACCAAAGGATTGATGTCTTCTCCCAAACACAGGAGTGTCGAAGTAATAAATAACCCGGCAAGACCGGGGTCGAACCACAGGGAGGTTATTTGTACAAATTATAAATAACAATAAACCAACAACAAAAACAATAACAACAACAACAATAATAATAGTAATACTAATAATACTAATAATAATA
>NW_011500235.1:133845-135324 GCF_000495115.2 Populus euphratica | reverse complement strand
AAAATTAGGAACTATTGATTTGATGACTAATTGTTGAGTGGGTGACCAACTCTTAACTTGGTGATAATTCTTATCTTCTTGTCTGCCTAAAACATCATTGATAACATTAGAATTGAACCAAAACTCTATATGAAAGTTCTAGGAAATTGTCTTAGCTTTCTAGAAAAAAAAGTGAAAGTTCTAAGAAATTGTCTCAGCTTTCTAGAAAAAAAAATTGAGGTCATTTGAGCTTCTGGAACTCGAGATATGGGTTGAAAACTGAATAGTGTCTAGGCTGCAGGACAGATTCGAACTTCTATATTGTTGCTAAAATTTTAACTTCCAAATAGCAGAATTGAGTTTGACTTCACCATAAAAGTTTTAGGCCTATGTGTTAGCTTTCCATCCATATATAGTAGATCTAAATCTAAGATCTACAACTCCAAATATGACCCAATAACCTAATAATGTTCCAATTTGGATTACACCAGCATCTCTTTTCTAAGTTTGACCCTCTTTTTGTCCTTTCACTCATCAATCAATCCTTTTATTTATATGATAGGCCTGCATTTAGGATGAACATTTACCATAAATTAAAGGTACCTTATGGTATCAAACTTTTTATTATAAAACATGTTTTAGTGAAGAAATTATTGATACTTCAAATGCAAAATAATGATATAAAACCTTGATAAAAATATACTTTTAAATACTAATCATATATCACTCACTATTTATTGTAATTTTTTTAATCAAGATAAAGGATTCTATAATGTTTAAGTTGGCATATATATAAGGAAAACAAATACATAAAAAATAAAATAATAATATAGAAGAGTGTATGTTGTGATTGTTGTGTGTGTTTTTGTATGGTTTTTTGTGTTGTTACTTGGTGACATAAAGTATTTATATACCTTAAGTTACACGCAACTATCTCATGGATTATGGAGTCGTAAACATAATATGCAAAAGTAATCATGGAGAATAAATACCTTCATTGTGTAGATAACTTATAAAACAAGTTATTCATGCAGGCTTCACTCTATTCAATTTGATAAATAAGGTAAATGTTATACTGATAATTATGAGATAGAAGAGATATTGTATTGATAATTGGTGTTGTTCCTGTACTGATAACTTGTAGTGGTGAGGTGAGTAGGTGGTTCATTAGAAGTTTTAGCAAATACTCTAGTAAGTTTTGCAATGAAGAATTGGATGGGCATCATATAATACTAGTAAGTGGTTGCGCGATAATAGCATATATATGATGATATTTCCTTACATGTTGTTCAATTGAGCTTAATTTATTGATTTAATTGAAGAATTAGAGACTAAATTGGACTCTTCCTCGCATGTTATCTGATTAGTACTTAAAAGTGCATTTTTATCATGGTTTTATATCATCATTTTGCACTTGAAGTATCAATAACTCCTTAACCAAAGCATATTTTATAATAATATATCTAATAATATAAGATAACTTTAATTTGTGGTAAATGT